>NC_073306.1:11231539-11369921 GCF_027595985.1 Sorex araneus
TTTTCTGTTGAATATTGAATGTAACCAAAGTAAAGAGAGAGTAAAGTGAAAATCATCAGCCACACAGGCAGGGGTGGGGGTGGGGGCGGTGGGATGGGAGGTATACTGGGGTTCTTGGTAGTGGAACATGTGCACTGGTGAAGGGATGGGTGGTTGATCATTGTATGACTAAGACTTAAACCAGAAAGCGTTGTAACTTTTCTCATGGTGATTCAATAAAAATAAATTTTAAAAATTATAAATAAAAAAATTGCTAGATGAATGCAAAGAGAGATGACAGATGTGATAAGAACCTTCGTAACTGTGAAAAGTGGGGGGGACGATCGGGGAGTGTCCTAGCCACAAGAGGGCGCCAGTGACACAAAGACCAGAGAGGTAGCAACTGCGACATCGACATCGGTTCTGAATCTCCTGGTTCCTTGAGGCCCTCTGTACTCTGTTTTGTTTTGTTTCATTTTGTTTTGTTTTGTTTTATTTTGTTTTTTTTTTTTGTTCTGTTCTGCTCTATTTGGGGGCCACACCTGGCGGTGCTCAGAACTTACCCCTGGCTCTGTGCTCAGGATCCCTCCTGGTGGGGATGAGGGCGTCTATACGGGGTGCCGAGGGTGGAGCCCAGGTGAGTCCTTTGCAAAGCCAGAGCCTTAGTATCCGCTGTCTGTGTTTCTAGCCCTGCTCTATGCCTCTTTATCCAGCTTAATACTTAGGGTCTCGGGGCGGGGGGGCCAGGGCAATAGTGCAGCAGGTAGGGCGCTGGCCTTGCCCCCGGCTGTCCTGGGTTTGAGCCCCAGCTCTGCGTAAGGTCCCCCAAGTACCTCCAAGACTCATTCCTGAGTGCAGAGCCAGGAGGAAGCCCTGAGTATCACTGGGTGTGCCCCTCCCACCAAAACAAGCAAACGACAATTGGGGCCAATAAGCACAGTACTCCTTAAACTTCTTTGATCGCCTTGGTACTGTCACAAAGGCTGGCAAATGACAACCCGAATGAGGTCCAGCTTTGGTGCAAGAGCGGAGGAACTTGAGACATGGTTCCTACTCCCTCCCTCACACCAGGGACCCCCCACAGGGTCCCCCTCCCTCACCTGTCCTCTCACTGCTTACTTCCTGCTAAGGGCCCCTGCCTTGCCCACCCAGCTCAGCTCCAGGCCAGGTCTCTTTCCTCATTGAGAATGTGGAAGATTTCGCAGAGAACTTCACTCATTCCACCCACATAGGCGGCAGGTGGACCCTCATCCCCGCTCAGGACTCTGGAAACGCTCCTGTTGGTGCTCATGAGATCTTGCTTTCCTGTAGCACGAGGGGCGGTGGGGGTGGGGGGGGAGAGGGGAGGGAGGGAGAGAGAGAGAGAGAGAGAGAGAGAGAGAGAGAGAGAGAGAGAGAAGAGAGAGAGGGGAGAGAGAAGAGAGGAGAGAGAGAGGGGAGAGAGAGAGAAGAAAAGAAAGAGGAAGAAATAGAGGGGAGAGAGAAGAGAGAAGAGAGAGAGAAGAGAGAGGAGAGAGAGGGGAGGAGGGAGAAGGGAGAGAGAGGAGAGAGGAGAGGAGAGAGAAGAGAGACGAGAAAGGAGAGAGAAGAGAGAAGAGAGAGAGAAGAGAGAGAGGAGAGAGAGGGGAGAGGGAGAAGGGAGAGAGAGGAGAGAGGAGAGGAGAGAGAAGAGAGACGAGAAAGGAGAGAGAAGAGAGAAGAGAGAGAGAAGAGAGAGGGGAGAGAGAGAGGAGAGAGAGAGGAGAAAGAGAGAGAGGAGAGAGAAAGGAGAGAGAGAGGAGAGAGAGAGGAGGTGAGAGAGGAGAGGAGAGAGAAGAGAGAGAGGAGAGAGAGGAGAGAGAAGAGAGGAGAGAGAGGAGAGAGAGGAGAGAGAGGAGAGAGAGAGGGGAGAGAGAGGAGAGAGAGAGGAGAGAGAGAGGGGAGAGAGAGGAGAGAGAGAGGAGAGAGAGAGGGGAGAGAGAGGAGAGAGAGAGGAGAGAGAGAGGGGAGAGAGAGGAGAGAGAGGAGAGAGAGAGGAGAGAGAGAGGGGAGAGAGAGGGGAGAGAGAGGAGAGAGAGAGGGAGAGAGAGGAGAGAGAGAGGGGAGAGAGAGGGGAGAGAGAGGAGAGAGAGAGGAGAGAGAGAGGGGAGAGAGAGGAGAGAGAGAGGAGAGAGAGAGGGGAGAGAGAGGAGAGAGAGAGGGGAGAGAGAGGAGAGAGGAGAGGAGAGAGGAGAGAGAGAGGGGAGAGAGAGGAGAGAGAGAGGAGAGAGAGAGGGAGAGAGAGGAGAGAGAGAGAGGGGAGAGAGAGGAGAGAGGAGAGGAGAGAGAAGGAGAGAGAGGAGAGAGAAGAGAGAGAGGAGAGAGAGAGGGGAGAGAGAGAGGAGAGAGGAGAGGAGAGAGAAGAGAGAGAGGAGAGAGAAGAGAGAGAGAGGAGAGAGAGAGGGGAGAGAGAGGAGAGAGGAGAGGAGAGAGAAGAGAGAGAGAGGAGAGAGAGAGAAGTGGGCAGGGCGCTTGCCTTGCATGGAGTGCGCCCAGCTCGGTCTCCTCAGCCCCGCCGGGAGTGATGCCTGAGCACAGAGCCCTGAGCACCACGGGACCCCTCCACCCTCACCACAGAGTAACAGGCGCAGCCCTGGCTCCTGCAGCAGTTTCCTCTGCTGGACAAACAAGTCCCTGCAGCCGCTCTCAAAGCAAACGCAAACCTCCCCTGGCCTGCCCTCTTGTCCTGCCGTCAACCTTTCCGGTTTCTGCACCCAGCAGCTCTCCAGACCGGCTGTCTCGAACCCTCTTCTCTCCATTTATTTTGATTTATTTGGGGGTGGGTGTGAAGCAAGATTTAAAAAAATTTTTTTTTTAATTGAAACCACCTCAGAAGGCTGCAAGGGGAGAGAGAGAGGCCGTGCGTGTCTCGGGAGGACACGGGCTTCTCCGGGGTGGAAAAGGCAAGTAAAGAGACAGCGGAGCAAGCAGACCTGTGCGCCAGGAGACACGGGTGAGACGACTCAGCCTCCCCACCCTTGGAAACTCCCTCCCTTCTCACCGTCAGGCCACTGAGGCCAGGGGCTGCTCTTCTATTTTCTTAAATCTTTTTTATAATTTGTAACCATTTTTATTAAGGTACTGATTCTTCTTCTTCTTCTTCTTCTTCTTCTTCTTCTTCTTCTTCTTCTTCTTCTTCTTCTCTTCTTCTTCTTCTTCTTCTTCTTCTTCTTCTTCTTCTTCTTCTTCTTCTTCTTCTTCTTCTTCTTCTTCTTCTTCTTCTTCTTCTTCTTCTTCTTCTTCTTCTTCTTCTTCTTCTTCTTCTCTTCTTCTTCTTCTTCTTCTTCTTCTTCTTCTTCTTCTTCTTCTTCTTCTTCTTCTTCTTCTTCTTCTTCTTCTTCTTCTTCTCCTTCTTCTCCTCCTCCTCCTCCTCCACCTCCTCCTCTTCCTCCTCTACCTCCTCCTCCTCCTCCACCTCCTCCTCTTCCTCTTCTTCCTCCTTCTCCTCCTCTTTCTCCTCCTCCTCCACCTCCTCCTCTTTCTCCTCTCCTCCTTCTCCTCCTCTTCCTCCTCCTCCTCCTCTTTCTCCTCCTCTTCCTCCTCCTTCTTCTTCCTCTTCTTCTTTTTGCATCATACCAGCAATTTCTCCAGGGGTTACTCCTGGCTCTGCACTCAGGAATTACTGGTGAGGACCATAAGGGATGCCAGTGACCGAAACTGGGTCTGCCGCGTGCAAGGCAGGCACCTCACCCACTGTAATAGCACCCCTACCTTGATTTCCAGTACCGTTCATTATGCTTTCTTGCATACGTCATTCCAACATCACTCCCATGCCCAGAGATTCGGCTCTGTGTCCCTAGAGCTTTTCCAGGTAAGCTCAGTCTTACATACAAATCTCTAGTTCCGACACCCCTGATCAGTTGCCACTCTCTCACCTAGATCCTGTACTGCCCACACTTGAGAGAGTTTCTTATTTGGGGGGGTGTTGTTTGCTTGGGGTGGGGAGCGACATCCTGCTGTGCTCAGCTTTACTCCTGGCTCAGCACTCAGAAGTCATTCCCAGAGATACTCAGGGGACCATATGGGTGCCAGGATCAAACCCGGGCCAGCTGTGTGCAAGGCAAGTGCCTTCCCTGCTGTACTATTTCTTTGGCCCCTTTCTTGTAGTTTAAAGACGTTCCAGGGGCTGGAGCAATAGCACAGCGGGTAGGGCGTTTGCCCTGCACGCAGCCGACCGGGTTCAATTCCCAGCATCCCACGTGGTCCCCTGAGCACCGCCAGGAGAGTGCAGAGCCAGGAGTAACCTCTGTGCAACAATGGGCGTGATCCAAAAAGGAAAAAAAAAGTTCCTTTAATGCTTTTTGCAAAACTAGTTTCAAGGTATGAATTCTGAGCTGCTGCCTGTCCCTGAAGCTCTGCATTGTTCCTTCAGAGAGGAATGACAATCTAGTCGGGTCGAGAGTATTCTTGGTGAGCTGTTCATTTCATTTTTTAACTTATGTTTTAAAAACTTTAGTTTTTTTTAAAGTATATCCCAACATTATCTCTGACTCATAGAATCTCACTTTATAAATCTGCTGTGCATTTTTGGGGGGCTGGGGGCCACACCCGGCAGGGCACAGGGCTTATTTCTGGTTCTGCGCTCAGGGAGCACTTTTGGTGGGACTCAGGGACCATATGGGATATCAGGGATGGAACCCGGGGCAGCCACGTGCGAGATAAGCACGTGACCATCTGTATTATTTCTCCAATCCCAAATCTTACATACTTGCTGTTGTATGTAAGTCTTTCTTTGTTCTTTTCTTTTTAACTGAATCACTGTGAGATGCAGTTACAGAGTTACAAACTTTCATGATTATGTTTCAGTCATACAATGATCGAGCACCCATCCCTCCACCAGTGCCTGTTCTCCATCACCAATGTTCCCAGTGTCCCTCTCCCCACCATAAGTCTTTCCTTTTTTTTTTTCTTTTTGGGTCATACCCAGCCAGGCACAGGGGTTACTCCTGGCTCTGCACTCAGGAGTTACTCCTGGCGGTGCTCAGGGGACCACATGGGATGCTGGGAATCAAACCCAGGTTGGCCGAGTACAAGGCAAATGCCCTACCTGCTGTGCTATCACTCCAGCCCCAATAATTTTTTTCTTTTTGGTTTTGGGGCCATACCCAGCAGGTGCCCAGGGCTTACTCCCATCTTGGCACTCCAGGGTCACTCCTGGTGGGTCTCAGGGGACCCTTTAGAGTGCCAGGAATTGAACCTGGGTCAGCTGTGAGCAAGGCAAGTGCCCTCCAGGTGTATTATCTCATTGGCCCAAGATATTGTTGTCTCCGCGTCTATTTGTCCTAGAACTGGGGTTGGCCTTGTGCAAGGCAAACGCCCTACCCGCTGTGCTGTCGCTCCAGCCCCATAAGTCTTTCTTTTGATCTTGCTGCTTTCAATAATCTCTCTCTGTCTTTGGCTTTTGTCATTCTGATGATCGTGTGTCTCTGTCTCAGGATTTTCTATTTGGGTCTGTTTGTACTGGGACCCTCCGGGCCTCTGGTATCTCAGTGTCTGCATTCCTCTACTCTGGGAAATTCCTGTGATTTCTTTAGCTAGTTGTTGCTCCATTGCCTCCCTGTTCTTCAGGGACTCTGAGGATTCACATATTGTTCCTCTTTTTTTTTTTCTTTTTGGGTCATACCCAGCAATGCACAGGGGTTACTCCTGGCTCTGCACTCAGAAATTCCTCCTGGTGGTGCTCAGGAGACCATATAGGATGCTGGGAATCAAACCCGGGTTGGCCAAGTGCAAGGCAAACGCCCTACCCACTATGCTATCACTCCAGCCCCACACATATTGTTCCTCTTGAACTCACCCCATAGTTCTCTGCCGTGCTGTTCATTTCTTTTCAGACTTTTCCCCGTTTTAGTTGCTCTCTAAAGATTTCCTGCATCTCGTCTGAGAGATCTTTCCCTCAGCTCCTGCTATTCTGCTGCTCAGACCTTCTACTGAGTTTTATTTCTAGCTCCGACCAAACTCTTCACTTCTGTCACTTGTGACAATAGTTTTCTCAATTCTGCTCCCATACTTTCTGGCACTTGGCTGACTACCTGTGCCGTTGTTCCTTTCTTTCTGTCTTTTTTTTTTTTAAGCTTTTTGGGTCACACCTGGCAATGCACAGGTGTTATTCCTGGCTCTGCACTCAGAAATTACTCCTGGTGGTGCTCAGGGGACCATATGGGGTGCTGGGAATCGAGCCGGGTTGGCCACGTGCAAGGCAAATGCCCTACCCGCTGTGTTATTGCTCCAGCCCCTGTGCCATTGTTTCTCTGAGCTCACTGAACCCCTCAACGTGGTGTCACTAAGGTCATTCTCTGGGAGTTCACGGAGCTGGTTGGTACTGATAGAGCCTTCGGTGTCATGCTGTTCACTCTTTGCAAGTGTTGGCTTTTGCACCCTCTCCATTGCGTTGGCTGAGGGGAAATCTTGGTAGTTAGGCCCCTGGGAGCCTCTGAAGCGTAAGACTGGGGCTTGGTCTTTTCCTTCCCTGCTTTCACCCGGTGACGGGGAGTGTAAGCGTAAAGTGAGAGGAGTAGAGTTATCTCTACACCCTCGGCCTCGTGGGTCGGGAAATCTGGCCCTGGGCCTGCTGTGAGAGTGGAGGGCTGGCATGGAGCCTGCAGGACCTGGCTGTGAGGGAGAAGGGAATCCACTTCTGGTCCCACGGAGGCCCCGGGATGTCAGCTGGGAGTTTAGCCTCCCCCGGGGGGTTGAGGAGGTTTGAGATGTGGAGGTGGGTCTGCTCTTATCAAAGCTCACGTGAGGAACAGAACCAAATCCCCACTAAAAGGTAAAGTGAATGAAGAAGCCTTGGGTTCGAAGAAGAGGGTGGGGATGGAGGAGAAAGTTCTGAGTTCTAGCAACCCCCAGTTGCTAGACTGGGGGACCCTAAGTGTCCCTTCGATGCTTAGTCTTCTTCCCACTTTATTTGGACAGTGCTTTCTTGGCAAATATTTTCTTTAATTTTTTTCTGGAATCTACTGTTGCCCAGTTTCCTGGAGCAGTCAAATATCAGATTAACTTGTTCACCATTTACAGGAAAGGAGAATAAAACCATATTGCAGAAGAGACAGAGACAGAGACAGACAGAGGCAGAGAGACACCGAGAGAAACTTTTGCTGACCTGTTAGCTCTGAAATCAATGTGGAACCTTAGAAACGTGAATGTCTCATGAACCTCACCAGGAATAACTTTGAAGGTCTGAGACAGAATTGTTTCCAAACAATATTCTCCTTTGTAAGAGGGATGCACTTGCCATTTGAAAAAAAAAAAATGCAGCTATTCTTTGTAAATGACCTTGTCAGGAATTCCATAGAGCAGATTCGAGCCGCTGAGCAAATCTGGCTGCAACACTCATCTTGCTAATCTTTTCTTCCCGGCTCCCTCCTACTCCTTCCCTCCCCCTCCTTCTCAAAATCTGCAAAAATCTGGCAGTAGTACTAGATTTGCTAATGATGTCTCCTCCTCCTCCTCCTCCTCCTCCTCCTCTTCCTCCTCCTCCTTCTCTCCCTCTTTCTTCTAGTTTTTGTTCTTTTTCCTCCTCTTCTCCCTCTTTCCTTTTCTTCATGTTTTTGTTCTCCTCCCCCTCCTCCTCCCCCCCTCCTCCTCCCTCTCCTTCTTGTTTTGGCTTTGTGTTTTGTTATGGGGTGCTCAGGACTTACTCCTGGCTCTGGGCTCAGGGGACCATATAGGATGCCGGGGATGGAATCCCTGGCCGGCCTGTGCGAGGCAAACGCCCTACCCACTCTATCATTCCACCTCATTTCTTCTTTCATTGATTTGTCGCGAGCAGGGAGGTGGCCCAGAACCAAGGAGCTACTCCCAGTATTCCTCACCCCGGCCGTGCTGGGGCCCATGGTGACATGTCCAGCCCCGTGAGGTGTCCCAGCCCAGACCCAGCACTGCCAGGAGCCACAGGGCCACACCGCCAGAGCAGGGAACACTGCCTGCTCCGATGCCGCCGGGCCTTGGGCATGCAAAATGCACCCTCCACCCCCTCGAGCACTCTCCCCGGCCATTTAAGTTTTTTTTTTCATCTTGGGGCCACACCCAGCGATGCACAGGGGTTACTCCTGGCTCTGCACTCAGGAATCACTCCAGGTGGTGTTCAGAAGACCATACGGGATGCTGGGGATCGAACCCAGGTCAGCCACATGCAAGGCAAATGCCCTACTGGCTGTGCTATCGCTCCGCCCCGTGCATTTTTTTTTCTTTTTGGGTCACACCTGGCGATGCACAGAGCTTACTCCTGGCTCTGCACTCAGGAATTACTCCTGGTGGTGCTCAGGGGACCATATGGGATGCTGGGGATCGAACTTGGGTTGGGCGTGTGCAAGGCAAACGCCCTCCCCGCTGTGCTATCGCTCCAGCCCCCGCCCCCGTGCTTTTATTTGGTCTCCTCCCTTCCCGGCCTGTGCTGTAGCGCAGCGGGCAGTGGCGGCCTTACACGCTTGATCGCGGTGCTTGCCCCGTCAGCCTGGGGCTCTCTGGGCATCTCACGCCAGGCCCTGGGGTTCTCCCACCCAGTCGGTTGTGGGGTTCACGTATACGTGACGGTGGCGGGACGAGAATCACTCCCAGCACCAGGACCACGAGGGGCAGAGCTGCCGGGACTATGCTTGGCCACTTGTAGGGGCCCCAGGGAGCAAACTCGCACCCTTCTGTTTGCTGGGAGCCACGGAGCTCCACCCATTCCCCACCCCCCACCCCCACCCCCACCCCCCACCACTCCCAGGCCCCATTGGTTTGCTGCACTTATCAGCAGAGCAGCTGTGATGACCTCCGGGAAGTGGCCTTGATTCCTGATTAGCGCAACAGGCTTCGCGCAGGGGAGAGCCGCGGAGGCGCTGGACGTTGGGTGTTCCTGGGCGCGCGTGTGGGAGGTCTCCGCCAGGACTGCTGAGCGCTTAGCAAAACGCAGGTCACAACCCATTTGCTATGTCATGAGTTTGCCGGGTCTGCTGCCTTATGAAGAATGGAACCGAGGAGATGGATGGCTGAGCAAACTCGGGCTTTGAGTGCATAAGGTCCAGGTTTAAGCCCTGGTCCCCTGAGCACTGGGGTGTGGGTCAGGGCACGGGTGGGGCAGATGGGAAGGCCTTTGCTCAGTACACGACCACCCCAGATAAATCCCCACCACCACAAGCTTGCCTGCCTGCCTTCCTGCTTGCTTGCTTTCTTTCTTTCTTTCTTTCTTTCTTTCTTTCTTTCTTTCTTTCTTTCTTTCTTTCTTTCTTTCTTTCTTTCTTTCTTTCTTTCTTTCTTTCTTAGCCACATCTGGTGGTGCTCAGGGATCACTCCTGGTGGACTCAGGAAACCTTATGTGATGCTGTGATCGAACTGGGATCAGTTGCAAGCAAGGAAAGCATCCTACTTACTGCAGCCCCACCATAAAATGCTTTTTATTTTATTTTATTTTATTTTTTCATAAAATGCTTTTTAAAAGAAAAAGAAACAAAATGCCCAAATACCAGTTTATTACACATTTGGAGTAGGACATCATTCATGCACGTTTGGTTTCAGTCCTAAAGAGGTGGATCCTGGATAGTTCTAGAACATCAATTCAGGGCCTGAGACACGTAGGCAAGCATCTACCATGAAGCTCGAGCAAAATCTTCAAAATTTTAATGAATTCTAGATCCATTTGTAATAAAACAGTCAGTGCAGCAGTTGAATGCCCTTACTCAAAATTAGAGGATGTTCGGGAAATTTCTCTTCATCCTCAGCAAGCTGCACAGAGAGGCTCGAGCATTAAGAAGCAACAACCTGGCACCTCCAGGGGGGCATTTGCAGACAAGACTCCTCTGGGAAACTTGAAACTATAGTAAACCACCACGCAGAGCTTTGCGCCTCTTGAACAACCCCCCCCCCCACACACACACACACAAAATTGACCTTTGAGCCATTGTCTCCCTTTTGCGGGACACAGTGTGGGACTATTGAGAAGCAAGGGTCCATCCTGCAGATTAAAGTCCCCTGGACTCCGGGAGAGGGGATTTTTTTTTGCCCCAATGGGAGAATTTGGCAAAACTGAAAAACCAGGCATGGATGGACCACCGCCCCCCCATCGGAGAAAATGGGGCTTGGGGCCAAATTCCAGCGGCAGGAGGGAGGAGGGGAAGGACCATGAGGAGTTTGGATGAAAGCAGGCCTGGAGCAAAGGCCAGGGGGCAGGCTCAGCCCGCACCATTCCAAGGTCTTCTGTAGAGTTCCGGAATCCTAGCAGGAGGATGAAGAAGAAATACACATGCAGCTAAGGCTACGTGGAGAGGCTGTTAGGTGATTCTAGGGGCCAGAGGGGTATTGAGGGGGGCTCAGTAAGCCCCCCTTTCTGACAAGGAGAGCCACCAGATAAATGGGTTTCGAAACTGCACCGAGAACCTGTAGTAAGGACATGCACATCGGGAGCGTGTTTGTAGCTCGTAGGACTGTTTGCGGGGGCAGATGGATAACTGTGGGTAGAGCGTTTGCTTTACATCCGGTCACTCCAGGTTCAGTCCCCGGCAGTCTATCAGGTTGCCCAAGACTCGTCCCTAAGCGCAGAGCCAGGAGTACTCCCTGAGCACTGCTAGGTGTGCCCCCAAACCAATAACAACAGCAATAATAAAAATAGAACATGGTTGTTTATCAACAACTTAGCTTTACCTGGACATCCTGTATTCTTATTTGCCAAACTGGGCAGGACCCTAAAGGCATTCAAACTTGCAGGCGCTTTTATTTTTTTTTTTTCAGCTATCTGAGAGTTTTAAATCATTTATTGAATTTGGATTTTTGTCAAATTTTTCTTTTTTTTTTAATTGTTTATTTTTAATTAGTGAGTCAACGTGAGGGTACAGTTACAGATTTATACATTTTTGTGCTCATGTTTCTCCCTTACAAAGTTTGATCACGCATCCCTTCACCAGTGCCCATTCTCCACCACCAGTAAACCCAACATCCCTCCCACCTCCCCAGTCCCGTCTCCCCCCACCCCACACTGCCACTATGGCAGGGTATTCCCTTTTGTTCTCTCTCTCTGATTAGGTGTTGTGGTTTGAAATAAAGGTGTTGAGTGGCCATTGTGTTCAGTCTCTAGTCTATATTCGGCCTTGCAGGCGCTTTTAGGTACAGAGCGTGAGGTGTTAAGAAAGAGGAAGCATGAATGCATGGCAGAACAAGATCACGGAGGGCCTCAGGTGCCATACCTGTTCTGCTTTTTTTTTTCTGTTCTGGTTTTTGGGTCACACCTGGCGATGCACAGGGGCTACTCCTGGCTCGTGCACTCAGGAATCACTCCTGGCGGTGCTCAGGGGACCACATGGGATGCTGGGAATCGAACCCGGGTCAGCCACGTGCAAGGCAAACGCCCTACCCGCTGTGCTATGGCTCTAGCCCCTCAGGTGCCATACCCGTGGGGCAACAGGGGGATGTGCAAGGGCTGCCCTTTGCCCCTCCCTTTGTAGTTGTGGTGGTCACACAGTAGGTTCTTTTCTTCTTTTGCTTTTTGAGTCACACCCAGTGAATCACAGGGGTTACTCCCTAGCTCTGCACTCAGGAACTACTCCTGGCAGTGCTCGGGGGACCATATGGGATGCTGGGAATTGAACCCGGGTTGGCAGTGTGCAAGGCTAATGCCCTATCTGCTATATGTCGCTCCAGCCCCAAACCTATGAACATTTCTTTTTTTTTTTTTTGCTTTTTGGGTCACACCTGGCGATGCACAGGGGTCACTCCTGGCTCATGCACTCAGGAATTAACCCTGGTGGTGCTCAGGGAACCATATGGGATGCTGGGAATCGATCCCGGGTTAGCCCCGTGCAAGGCAAGCGCCCTATCCGCTGTGCTATCACTCCAGCCCCTGAACATTTCTTTTTCTTTTTTTTTTTTCTTTTTGGGTCACACCCAGCAATGCACAGGGGTTACTCCTGGCTCTGCACTCAGGAATTAGTCCTAGTGGTGCTCAGAGGACCCTATGGGATGCTGGGAATTGACCCCGGGCCAGCCTCGTGCAAGGCAAACGCCCTACCCGCTGTGCTATCACTCCAGCCCCAAACCTATGAACATTTCTAAGCAAAGAGATAATATAACAGGGTTTGCGTTATTGTTGTCATCATGTTGGCTTGAGGACCACATCCAGAGGTACTCAGGGCTTACTCCTAGCCCCGCACAAAGGAATCACTCCTGGCAGGGCTCAAGGAACCACACAGGATGCCGGGGAGCGAGCCCAGGCAGGCCTCGAGCAAGGGAAGCAAGCGCCCGGCCTGCTGTAACATGGCTCCAGCTCTGCATTATTACTTTTGGTTTTGGTTTCTTTGGGGACACACCTGACTGTGCTCAGGGTTTGCTTTTAACTCTGTGCTCCAGGAGCACTTCTGGCAGGGCTCGGGGCATGATACGGGGTATCAGGAATTGAAGCCTGAGCAAAGCGAACCCCGATCTCTCTGACTCTGGGGGTTTGTGTTTCAGAATCATCACTCTCCTGGTCATTTGGAGAATGAAACCACTTAGAAAGCTCAGAACTGAGACCAAAAAAGTGCTTAAATGACATGACTCGAGGGGAACTGAGTGCCGGTTCTCTCTCTCCACGGTTCCGCTTGTGTCTAGCCCAGTTCCCAGGGCCAAGAGAGCAGCAGAGCCCAAACTTTTTTTTTTTCTTTTTGGGTCACACCCAGCAATGCACAGGGGTTACTCCTGGCTCATGCACTCAGAAATTACTCTTGGTGGTGCTCAGGGAACCATATGGGATGCTGGGAATCGAACCCGGGTTAGCCGCGTGCAAGGCAAACGCCCTACCCGCTGTGCTATCACTCCAGCCCTGAGCCCAAACTCTTAAGAGTTGCTTTTTATGGGGCTTGAGCAATAGTACAGCCAGGTAAGACGCTTGCCTTGCATGCGGCTGACCTGGGTTCAATCCCCGGGACCCCATATAGTCCCCTGTGCATTGCCAGGAGTAATTCCTGACGGCAGGGCCAGGAGTGACCCATGAGCATGCATTGCCGACCCAGAAAGAAAAAAAAAAAAGAGTTGCTCTTTGTTCCCTTTGCATGGAGTGACCGGAGATAAGGAATTTCAGTCTTGCCAAGACCACTGTCCACCCCTCATTTGTCAGGGAGTGGGCATGTTGCCTATCTGTCTCCCTCTCACTGTCCGCTCCCCCTCACTCAGTCAGCAGCCAGAAAACACGGCTCAGCGCCTTCCTCAAGGGCAAAGTCTGTATCTTCAGGGGCTTAGATAGCGCTGGACCCAAGACGGGGAGTAAGTTTCTCAGAGGACGGTTCTTGATTAAAGAGGTCAAATTAATTAACAACCAAAAGTGGTGCCTATTAACTACGCTTCTCCGACATAGCCTCAAACATACCGTGGGGCAGAGTGTTTGACACCAAAGCAAAGGAAGTAAGTGTGTCCCTTATGCTGGACCAGAAAACAAGCTCCTTCCTTCTGACCTGTGAACCCTTCTGAGCCCGCCCGCCCTCCCTCCTTCCTTCCTTCCCTCCTTCCTTCCTTCCCTCCTTCCTTCCCTCCCTCCTTCCTTCCTTCCCTCCTTCCTTCCTTCCCTCCTTCCTTCCTTCCCTCCCTCCCTCCTTCCTTCCTTCCTTCCTCCCTCCCTCCTTCCTTCCTTCCTTCCTTCCTTCCTTCCTTCCTTCCCTCCCTCCTTCCTTCCTTCCTTCCTTCCTCCCTCCCTCCTTCCTTCCTTCCTTCCTTCCTTCCTTCCTTCCTTCCTTCCCTCCCTCCTTCCTTCCCTCCCTCCTTCCTTCCTTCCTTCCTTCCTTCCTTCCTTCCTTCCTTCCTTCCTTCCTTCCTTCCTTCCTTCCCTCCTTCCTTCCTTCCTTCCTTCCTTCCTTCCTTCCTTCCTTCCTTCCCTCCTTCCTTCCCTCCCTCCCTCCTTCCTTCCTTCCTTCCTTCCTTCCTTCCTTCCTTCCTTCCTTCCTTCCTTCCTTCCTTCCTTCCCTCCTTCCCTCCTTCCTTCCTTCCTTCCTTCCTTCCTTCCCTCCTTCCCTCTTTCCCTCCCTCCCTCCTTCCTTCCTTCCTTCCTTCCTTCCTTCCTTCCTTCCTTCCTTCCTTCCTTCCTTCCTTCCTTCCTTCCTTCCTTCCCTCCTTCCCTCCTTCCTTCCTTCCCTTCCTCCCTCCTTCCTTCCCTCCTTCCCTCCTTCCTTCCTTCCCTCCCTCCCTCCTTCCTTCCTTCCTTCCTTCCTTCCTTCCTTCCTTCCTTCCTTCCTTCCTTCCTTCCTTCCTTCCTTCCTTCCTTCCCTTCCTCCTTCCTTCCCTTCCTTCCCTCCCTCCCTCCCTCCCTCCCTCCCTCCCTCCCTCCTTCCTTCCTTCCTTCCTTCCTTCCTTCCTTCCTTCCTTCCTTCCTTCCTTCCTTCCTTCCTTCCTTCCTTCCTTCCTTCCTTCCCTCCCTCTTTCCTTCCTTCCTTCCCACCCTCTCATCACATCCAGTGGTGTGTTTAGGAATCACCTCTCCTATGGTTCTAGGGGCTCAAACTTGTCTCTTGTGGTTCTAGATTCAAATTTGGACATATCCAGAGCACGCGCTCCAGTCCAGCCTATGAACCATCGCCCTGATCTTCTTTACTTTCCTTGAAACCAAGCCACACAGGAGTGATACTACAGTGGGTCGGGTGCTTGTCCAGCTGACCCGGGTTCTGCCGGGCACCACACCCAGTCCTCTGAGCCTCTCTAGGAGTGATGCCCTGAAGACAGAGCCAGAGCCCAGAGCACCACTAGATATGGCCCAAAAACAACAACAAAAATTTCCTAATGGTTCTATAAGCTCTGTCCTTGGCTGGGTATAGTTAATAAGAAGTTAACAATAAATGATATTAATAATTAATTGGTCTAGATTTTTCTTTTGTTTTTTTTTGGGGGGGGGCATACCCAGGTGTGCTCAGGACTTACTCCTGTCTCTATGCTCAGGAATCAGTCCTGACAGGCTCAGGGGACCATGTGGGGTGCCAGGGATCGAGCGGGTTAGGCTGCATGCAGGACAATAGCCCCACTTGCTGTACTATTACTCTGGTCCCTGATCTAGATCTTAATTAAATATTTTTTTAGTAGTTCACCAGGGTAGTAAAGTCAAGTGGTTCTCTCCAGTCCACCAGTATCTGTACACTTTTTTTTTTTTTTGCATTTTGGGTCACACCTGGCGATGCACAGGGGTTACTCCTGGCTCTGCACTCAGGAATTACCCCTGGCAGTGCTCAGGGGACCATATGGGATGCTGGGATTTGAACCCGGGTCGGCCGCGTGCAAGGCAAACGCCCTACCCGCTGTGCTATCTCTCCAGCCCCAGTATCTGTACACTTTTATGTGTCTTTTCTAAGACTGAATTTTGAATGTCTTTTTGTTTTTGTTTTAGTTTTTGGACCACATCTGGCAGTACTCAGGGATTATTCATGGCAGTGCTCAGAGGACCATACAGGGTCCTGGGATTGAAACAGGTTGGCCACTTGCAAGGCAAACACCCTACCCACTGTACTATCTCTACCCACTGTACTATCTCTCTGGCTCCCGAAGTGTGGATTTTTTTTTTTTTTTTGCTTTTTGGGTCACACCCGGCGATGCACAGGGGTCACTCCTGGCTCATGCACTCAGGAATTACTCCTGGCGGTGCTCGGGGGACCATATGGGATGCTGGGATTCGAACCCGGGTCAGCCGCGTGCAAGGCAAACGCCCTACCCGCTGTGCTATCGCTCCAGCCCCACGAAGTGTGGATTTTTTGAAAGATATTTTCTTTTTGTTTTTTGGGCCAGACCCAGTGATGCACAGGTCTTACTCCTGGCTCTGTACTCTGGAATTACTCCTGGCAGTTCTCAGGGGACCGCATGGGATTTAGGAATCGAACCCAGGTCAGCGCTGTGCACGGCAAGTGTCCTACCCTCTGTACCATTGCTCTAGCCCAGGCTGTTCTTTTCATAGTCACAGAACTGTCACTACTAGAAGGTCTCTTGAATTTTCAAAAGCAGGAAGCTAAGTGGAAAGAATAAATTTAGATATGCGGAAACCCATGACTGAGATCTCCAATCCCGGTTGGATCAGGACTGGGCCTCCTCCCCCCAGGTTCCCAGTTTTCCAGTAGCTTGGCAGTCACACCTACAAACTGCCTCTGGTGCCGTGTAATCTCATCAATGGCCAAGGCCCAGAGACTATAAACTAAAGCTCCCAGATGAGAGCGCCACAGAATGCCCTGAACCCACACCAGGCTGTCTTCACTGGGGCACCTCAGAGGGAGATGGGTTAGTTTCCCTCCCTGCCCCAAGCAGAACCCCGGCAGCTGAAAATCTCCAGAACCCAACCACTTCCATGCCCAAGGCCACTCTCCACATGCTCAGATGAGCCTCACCCCAAACAGGATGAACCTCGCCAGAGAGCAGACGGGCCGGAAAACCCAGATATGCGGGAACCCGTGACTGAGATCTCCAAGTCAGCATGGATCGGGACGGGGCCTCCTCCCCCCAGGTCCCCAGTTTTCCAGAAGCTTGGCAGTCACACCCACAAACTGCTCCTGGTGCCCTGTAATCTCATCAATGACCAAGGCCCAGATACTATAAACTAAAGCTCCCGAAGAGAATGACACAGAATTTCCTAGACATCATATTCTATCCATAACAAGCAATACGAAACAAATTGTCTAGCATTGCCTTTTCGGCAGGTTTGAGTGGTGGTGAGACTGGTGTTGAAATATAGAATGTAACCAAAGTAGAGAGAGAGTATGGTGGGAGGGGGAGAAAATTGTCTGCCACACAGGCAGGGGAAGGGTAGGAATGGGGAGGGGAGGAAATACTGGGGATTTTGGTGGTGAAAAGTGTACACTGGTGAAGGGATGGGTGTTTGATGATTATATGACCGAAGCTCAAACGTGAAAGTTTTTTTTTTCTTTTTGGGTCACACCCAGCGATGCACAGGGGTTACTCCTGGCTCATGCACTCAGGAATTACCCCTGGCGGTGCTCAGGGGACCATATGGGATGCTGGGAACCGAACTCGGGTCGGCCGAGTGCAAGGCAAACACCCTACCCGCTGTGCTATCGCTCCAGCCCCTCAAACATGAAAGTTTTGTAGCTGTATTTCACGGTGAAAAAAAGGGGGGGAATAATAATAAAGTTAACATTCAGAACAGAATAAAAAAAAAAGTAATGTGGAGTTCATGCCCAATTCAATCAGCTTAATCAATGGCTGAATAAATAGCAGTACTCCTACATTATTATTATTATTTTTTTCTTTTTGGGTCACACCTGGCAATGCACAGGGATCATTCCTGGCTCAAGAACTCAGGAATTACCCCTGGCGGTGCTCAGGGGACCATATGGGATGCTGGGATTCGAACCCGGGTCGGCCGCGTGCAAGGCAAACGCCCTACCCGCTGTGCTATCACTCCAGCCCCGTACTCCTACATTATTAATAAAAAATAAATCTAGGAACTATGTGGAATAAATTAAAGGTATAATTACTCCAACCCCCCCCAATAAAAATTTAAAAAGTTGTGAATCTTGGAAGAAACGCCAAGCTGATGAAATGCCAGGTAGACCGTTCTCTGGGCTGGGAACTCTAAATCTTTGTCGGAGTGGGGGTGAGAAGCCCCCGCCCCGACCCCCTCCTGTTCTGCTGGAGGCCCAGAAGAAGCCCCTCCGCCACCCCACGTCCTCTGACACACATATGGTTCAGCCTCACAACTAATCTCAAAGTGACACCAAGCCACTGACTTGTCCCAGTTCCACAGCCCCTGGAGTGCACGGCTGTGAAAGTGGCCGCGTGACGCCTCCACATTTCACAGTACTGGCAGCCTCGTAGGAGCACAGCAAATTAGACGGAAAAGTTTTGCACAGAAGCCCACCAAGCTCAGTGAGCAAGCACAACGACACGGAAGGTACAATTAGCACCAAACTGCTCAGTAAATCCTCAGATGGTGACTTTAGTAACTCCACTGTGAGATATGACAATTTTCACAAATTTCCTTCTATTGAACTATTTTTTTTTTATATTTCCATTTGCCATTTTGTTATAACAAGCAATATAAAGGACGGTAATTTGTGCCTACTAAGGGAGCAAGCTTGGGAGTGGGTGGGGAACGGGGGACATTGAGGGAGGTAAAGTCACAGTGGTGCTGGGGCTGGTATTGGAATAAGGAGTGCCTGGAACAATTGTATTATAAGCAACTTTGTAAACCAAGGTGTTTAAATAAAGGTTTTAAAATTTTTATTTATTATTTTGGCTTTTTGGGTCACACCCAACAATGCTTGGGGTTACTCCTGGCTCTGCACTCACGAATTACTCCTGGCAGTGCCCAGGGGACCATATGGGATGCTGGGGATTGAATCCAGGTCAACTGCATACAAGGCAAATGCCCTACCTGCTACACTATTGCTCCAGCCCAAAGTTGTGTTTTTTTTTTTTTAATTTTAAAGAGTGGGAGTTGCAACTGACAAGTAACTTCTCAGATCAGCATGCAGCGAGACAGGTAAAGCTGAAATTCAGTCGCGGAATCCAAAGTCCTGGCTTTCACGCACCCGGAGTCACCAGTTTCCAAGGGTGTCTTGCAGAGACGGAAGCTTGTTGGAGTGTCTGAAGGAGCCTGCTGTGATCGGCAGCTCCACGGAGTTGCTCCAGAGGACTATAATTTGATCTCTGAGATGATATGTCAGTGCACATAAGGACAATACAGGGGATGGGGCGGTAGAGATTGTTGCTGCTGATCTTGTCATGTGGGCCACTCCCGGCGGGGCTCGGCGGTTACTCCTGACTCCGCACTCGGGAATCACTCCTGGAGAGTAACTGGGATTTAGACCATATGGGATTCTGGTGGTCGAACCCAAGTTGGTCATGTGCAAGGTCACGTTCCCCACTGTACTATCTCTCCCGCCCTGATGGGGAGTTTTTTAATGTGACCTGGTTTGGGTCCTTGTTTTCTCTGTTGAGCGCTGTAGTTAAGGGACCCAACGACTACAAATATACATAGGCTCATCTCTTCCTGGCTGGCAGTTGATGCTGTTACACTTTTTCTTTTTGGGCCACACCCGACAATGCACAGGGGTTACTCCTGGCTCATGCACTCAGGAATTACTCCCGGCAGTGCTCAGGGAACCATATGGGATGCTGGGAATCAAACCCGGGTCGGCTACGTGCAAGGCAAACACCCTACCCGCTGCGCTATCGCTCCTGCCCCGATGTTGTTACACTTAAAATGATGATCACATTGCTATTATTTGGGAGGAAATGTATGGACTTAGGGGGGGATGGTACTGTGGTGGGGGAGAACGGAAGGGCTGAACGGAAGGGCTGAGATCACATCTGAGGTGCTTGGGGGCTATTCCTGGCTCTGGGCTCAGGCGTGACTCCTGGCAGGGCTGGGGAGGCCATCTCTGATGTCAGGGATGTTACTGGGCTCAGCTGTGTGCAGGGAAGCATTTAACCCTATTCTCTCTCTCTCTGACCCTTGGGCTTCCAGTGTTATAGTTATTGGCAATGTCCACATCATCTGTTCTGTCCAAAGGATTGGACGCAGCTGGTGTCCAGTGAGGCAGCGGAATGCCATCAGTCTGGATGCGAGTGACCTCAGGATGGAGAGGTCCTGAGCGGTAACTGTGATCGCACCCTCTGGTTTCTCTCCAATCTTTGCAAGTTGCAAATGCGTTCAAGTTAGGGGGCACCCAGGAAGAATCAGCCTGTTCGCTCTGATCATGTGATTCCAGTCTGAGCAGTTAAGTCCACAGTCTGGGGGGGATGGAGCGATCGCCCAGCAGGGAGGGCACTTGCCTCGCATGCAGCTGACCTGGGTTCAATCCCCAGAGCCCTTAATGCAGAGCCAGCAGTAAGCCCTGAATACCTCTGAGTGTTCAGGCCCCCAATAAACTAAAAATCACATCACCAACCTTCTGGAGCAATGAAAGCCAAAGTGAAACGACAATCTTTGGTGTACCTAACCAATTATATGAGTCGGAAAGAATTTGGAGGAAGAAAGGAACTAGATATGGTGTTAAAAAGGTAGAGCGACAGATAGAGAAGGGAACACCAAGTAGAAGATGTTTTTTTTTTTTTGTCACACCCAGTGATGCACAGGGGTTACTCCTGGCTCATGCACTCAGGAATTACTCCCGGCGGTGCTCAGGGGACCATATGGGATGCTGGGAATCGAACCCGGGGTCGGCCGCGTGCAAGGCAAATGCCCTACCCGCTGTGCTATCGCTCCAGCCCCCAAGTAGAGGATGTTGGGAGGACCCATTCGGGTTGGAAGATGAGAACTAAAAGTAGACTATAGACCGAACATGAAGGCCACTCAATAGCCCTATTGCAAACTACAACACCCCAAATGAGAGAGAACAAAGGGGTATGCCCTGCCACAGAGGCAGGGTGGGGTGGTGGGGGATGGGGTGGGGGTGGTGAGAGGGATACTGGGATCACTGGTGGAGGAGAATGGGCACTGGTGGAGGGATGGGTAAACGATCACTGTATTAATGAAATGCAAACACAAAAGTTCACAAGTTTGTAACTGTACATCACAGTGATTCTCTAATAAAAATTTTTTTTTAAAAAAGGGTAGAGTGAGGTGGAGATATTTAAAGATAGTGCCGTGATGAAAGCGTTGGTTTTGTGCAGTTGATGGAGTCCCATTGCCAGCACTTCATATGGTTCTCCCAACACTGCCAGGAGTGATCCCTGAGCACAGAGCCAGGAGTAAGCCCCGAGTACCACTGGGTGTGACTCCAACCCCACCCCACCCCCAACAGGGCAAGGAACAGAAAGCACTTAGTTTAAAATGTAAGGAAGCCAATCATCCGGCCCTGTGACTAGAAGCTTGCCAATAACCCTCAGCAGAGAGGGAAGAAAGACAAGGCGTCTCCGTGGCCGAGGAGAAGCTCAAGGGAGAGAGGACTTAGCACGTGACACCCAGGCTCCATCCCTGGTACCACACGGTCCTTTGAGCAATCCTGAGCACAGAGCCAGGAGTAACCTGAGGTGCAGCTCTAGCTCTTGGAGGCCTGAGGTGAGAGGTGGAGCTCCCTAGCCGTGGAAGGGAAGGGGCGTGCGACACCTCTGTGTGCTGCCTTCGTTAGGGAGATGGGGGGACTGTGTGATCAAGATGGAATTGGGGAGAAGACCCTCTTCAGCCTTCCATTCCCCGGTCATTGCCAGGTGTGGAGCTAAACATGAAACATGGGAGACAACCGTGGCCCCTCACAGCCCGTGTCTGGCTCAGAGTCCCCTCAATTAGGGGAAGAGGGAAGAAAGGTACCAGGAAATGCAAAAAGGATGAGAGAGAGAGAGGGAGAGAGAGAGAGAGAGAGAGAGAGAGAGAGAGAGAGAGAGAGAGAGAGAGAGAGAGAATCATATACTCCGGGATTCTGGTCAGTACAGCTCACGACAATCCAGTAGTATTGTTCCAGAAGACAAGCTCTGCCAGAGGGGGAAAGTAAACCCGGATCCGGATGAATGAAGACACTTGAGTCAAATGGCCAGAACCTGGCGTTTTGAAGACACAGAGAACGATGTCGGGAGTGTTCTCTGTCTTCCCATCTTTCCTTTCTATGGTCTCACAAAGCGGACTTCCTACCCCACGGCAGGGGCAACCGCCTGTGCCACATCCTCCTCCAACGGTTACCAGGGGACAAGCAGCCCTCTGAACTCCGGGACATATAACTGGGTCCCCTGGTCGCCTTCCCCACTTCTCTGGGCCTCGGGATTCTCAATTAAGCGACCCTGGCCAGCTCTCAAAAGATCCTTTCTTGGGGGCGTGGAGTGAGAACTAGAACAAGGGTTAGGAGCTAGCCCTGCTGGCTCAGGACCCCAGTTCAATCCTCAGCCCCACACTCAGTCCCCCGAGCATTACCAGGAGTGACCCCTGAGCCAGAAGTAGCCCCTAAGCCCCGTGGGGTATGCCCCCCCCGCCGCCACACCCCCAAATCAAGACCATCACTACATGGGATCTTCAAATAGACAAGAAACCACAAAGGAAACTCGAGAAACAAAAGTGAAAGTAGTAAACGAAAGTCCAAATTTTTTTTTTAAATCTTTTTTTTTCAGTGGGAAACACGGCCGAGTTCCCAAACACGCTGTTGTTTTCCAGCACGCGTGCACAGAGGAGGGAAATGCAACGTGTAGCGCGCCCTCCTGTCGGGAATTCCCTGGCTCTGTGCCGGGTTCATTCAAAATTTCTCCCCCGGGGGCTGGGGAGAGGCGGAAGACCCCCAAAGCCCTGTACCCCAAAGCTAGGTACTGGGAGCGAGCGTCCAGGTAGGTCCTGAGTCCTGCAGGGTGTAACCCCCACCCCCACCCCCCGAGTAATCCCCTCCCCTAATTTCTTCCTAGATCAATTCGTACCCCGCCAGGCAGGGGCCACCCGACCAAGGTGTGCGTCTCAGTCGCAGCAGACAGGAAAGGATGTAGACAGAGCCTAGGAGGATTCGAACCGCTATTTCAGCTCGGCCTCGGGGAGGTGGGGGGCGGGGCACGCGGTGGTCGCCAGCAGCCAAGAAGCCCAACTCTCTCCAAAACTTAGGGCATACGGTCGCCTCGAAACGCGACCGCTTCCTCCCGCCGGGTCACGGCGGGGCGTCCCCGCGCCGGACCCGGAGCCACACACCCTGCGCAGCGCGCGTCGGGGAGGGATGGGCGAGCGCAGGACGCGACGCGGCGGCCCGCCACGGCGACGGCTCCCCGCGGGCGCCCCGCTGGCGGTTCGAGGGGGGCGATCTGAAGCCCCCGGGGCCCCGGGGCTGGCGGGGAGCGAGGATGCTCGGGGTCCGCGGGCTGGGCCTGGCCGCTCGGAGCCGGCGGCGGGCAGGGCGCGCGCGCGCACACACACACACACACACACACACACACACACACACGCACGCACCCGCGCGCGCGCGCGCACATACACAGCCTTCCCGGGAGTTGTGTCTCATCTCCCTTTTGTTTTTCTCCCTTTCCCGGTCATGAGACCCGGAAGTTTTTTTTTTTAATCCTGTCTCTCTCCCTTTTCCAGCACACCCCCCCTCTCCCCCCCCCCCCGCCCCATCTATCACATGGCAGAGATAGAATAAAAACAGAAAAATGGCGACGGTCACGTTGTGGCGAGCCTTGCTGCGTCATTAGCTAATCCTCCTGCAAATAGCGGGAAGAACAAAGGAGAAGGGGGTCCGGGAGCCCCCGCCGGGGGTGCAGGTGGGTGTGGGGGCGTCGGGCCGGGCGCGGGGGGTGGGGGGGGCGCGCGCGCGCGCGGGCGGGCGCGGGGCCGGGGCCCGCCGTGGGGGCGCGGGGCGCGCGGCTGCGGGGCCGGCGTGGGCGCGCACACGCACACGCACACGCACACGCGGCGGCGGCGGGCCGGGCCGGGGGTGCCCGCGCGGGGGGCGGGCCGAGGGCGGGGGCGTCTCCAGCCTCCGGGACGGGGAGCGCCGCGGGCCACTCGCCACCTCCGGGCAGGCGGCGGGCCGGGCCCGGGGGCCGCGCTGGGCAGCGGCGCCGGGACTTGGAGGCTGTTCGCGGGCCGGGTCAGTGATCGGGGTGCTTTGGAGTGTTTGCCTTTTTTTTTTTAAGCCTTTGGGGGTGCGGGGTGCGGGGAGGAGGGGGGCGCCACGTCACCTACGAGCTTTGGCGCGGTTTCCCCGGCGCCCTCGCTGGGGTGTCAGGAGCGGGCGCAGGTGGGACGAGGGCGCGGGGAGAGCCCCCCCCCGCCGCTCGGCCAGCTCCGGCCCCCCGGACGGGCAGCGGCGCGGAGGGCGGGCCGGGCCGCGTGTGGATGTTGCGCACTCGCTTTTCCCCCACCCCCGCCTCCTTCCAGGGTGCTGGCGCGGGTCCCTCGCCGTCCGGCGGCGACTGTAAATAGAGCCTGGATGTTGTTTACATGAAGGATCCGGCGGGAGGAGTCTGCGAGGAGGAGGCGGAGGCGGAGGAGGAGGAGGAGGAGGAGGAGGAGGGCGGGAGGCGAGAGGCCAAGCGGAGTCCCCGCGGCGGTCCCGGGTGCGGGCGAGCCCTGCGCGGCGCGCGGGGACCTGGCGCGCTACCACGAGGCCGGGACGCCGGCCGGGCCCGGGGGTAAGGGGGAGCCCCGGCGGCGGGTGGGGGGCGGGGGGCGGGCCGAGTGGCGTTTGGAGCTTGCAACCTGCCACGCAGATTCTCCGGGGCTGGAAGGGAGGGGTCTGCGGGGAGGGCGGGGAAAGCGATTTCTCGGCACGTTCGCGCGGCATCCTCCCCGTCTTTCCCGCTTCTCCGGGCTCACCTGTTTGTGTCCATCAAGCGGAGCCTGCAGGACGGGGTTTGTTTATTTTATTCTTTTTGTTTTGTTTTGAACAGGGCCATGAGCGGCTGTTTTCCTTGACTGGAAACGTATTGGGGTGTTGTTGTGGTGTGTGTGTGTGGGGGGTGTTGGGGAGGGAGAGGGTGGTGCCTCTCAGTAATTTATGCCGGTCCAGGTCGGTTTGCAATAAGGGGGAGGGGACTTGGCAGAGACGCCTGCTCCTGGCCGGAGCTGACCCTGGGCTTCTCGCGGCTTCCCCGGGGCCGAGGAATCTTCTCCCCCCCCTCCACCCCCCACCCCGCACTCCGCTAACCGCGCGCCAGCTGCCACCTTCTTGGAGCAGGACCACACCTGGGTGCAACCCCGCTCCGGAGGCAGCCGCGGTGCTGCCGGGCGCTTGGCGAACGCCGGTGCCCCGCGTCCCGGAAAGTGCCGCTGTCGCGGGCACCGCGGGCACCTCCACCGCCCCCCTCCACCCCCCTTCCCCCCCCCCGGCCCCCACTCCGGCGAGTTGGGGTCTACAGAGGTGTGGGGATTTTCTCCTTCGTCTGGACCTGCGCGCCCCCCGCCTAGCCGCTAGCCAGCGGATTGAGAGCGCGCGCCGGGCGCCCCTTGTGAGTCTTGATCACCCTCCCTCCCACCCCTCCCCAGACGGGGGCTCCTACTGGGGTCGCCCGCCTTTGGCCCACAGCCCCTGCCTGCTCTTCCCCCCACCGCCCAGGAGTCCAGCCCAGAACCAGGCCCGAGCGGCCGTTTCTGGCGCCTTTTCCCCGGGCCCCACCCGGGCCCCACTTGGATCTGGGGAGCCAGGGAGGCCTCCCAAGCAGAAGGCACACCCAGCCCAGCTCCGGCCCTTCCAGAAGGGAGGAGAAAGCAGGCCCAGGGAAGGGACCCAAGGATCTCCTTTCGGCCCCCGCGTCCCCCTTGGAAAGCCTCTTCAGAGCCCTGCCTTGGCTGCCGGAGTCTCCCATTCCCCTCCTTGCCCCCCCCCGCCCCCACCAGTGATGGAGCTTTGGGGAGGTGAGAGGAAGAGGGAGCCCCTGGCCACCCCTCTTCCCTCGGGAGAGGCCTTCCCCTTCTCCCCCGTCTGTTCATTTCTGAGATGCTTCACGAGTGAAATATGTGCGCGTGCTGCTCGGAGCTGCTTCCTCACTGGCTAATGAGTAGCTGGGCCGGGTGGGAGGGGGGCAGGGGTCAGAGAGAGGAGCTGCTGCAGGTTCTGTGTGGCGTCCCCCCAGCTCCCCCCCACCCCACCCCAGCCGCTGCAGACCCCCTCGTGCAGCGGAAAGCCGACAGCCTCTCGTGACATCACCCTCGAAGCCCCTCCGGCGTGAGCATCAGGACAGGAAAAAGGCCCCTCGCAGAACTGCCCCTGGGGCCTTGAGGAGATGGACTTTTTCAACCCTGAACTCTGAATCCCGAACTCTGGCCTCAGGCCGCTGAGCTGTGGCCTTGGCCCATGGTTCCTTTGGGGAGGGGAAGGGAGGGAGGGCGTCTGCAGGTTTTCAGCAACGCTTTACTCAGGAGAACCCGGGTACCGAGAGCGATGAATGATTCACGGGATGGCTCAAGGTCCGGCCGTTGACTGACGTGTGTCTCTCGGTATGTCAACAGTAACAAGCGCTTCTGGGAAAGAGCTCAAGAGGGGCGTGGGGCGTGTGCTTTAGGGCTTCGCTGCTTTAAAACCTCGGGGTGCCACCGCCTCTGGATCCGGGTCACGGGAGCAGGGGGTGGCGAAGCGTCTTCCAACTTCGTTGCACGATAACCGGTTAACGCTGGACTTGACAGCTCTCTTTCAGAGACCTCAGGGTCCCGTGAACGTGTCCCGGGTGGAGTGGCTGTGAGCGGGGGCGGGGGGCAGTTGACGGAGTCTAGCCAGGCTGCTGTCGAAGGGGCAGGGAGGCTGCAGCAGGCCAGCGGGCAGGACCCTGTGCTGGGAAGGAAGTGGACGGGCTGCCTGTCACTTCCCATGGGTGACTGATAGTTCCTCAGAGCTGCCTGGAATGAACTTCCCCACTTTGAGGCTCCATGGCCTTTTCCTCTCTCCGGATTTCGGGGTGCCCCTCTCTCAGCTCAGACAGGCGTGGACAGGGCTGCCTGGTGCGAGATTGGCCTCGGGCACCGACCCTTAAGGACTGGTGGAAATGATGATGGCCGTACGCGCTGACCGCCTGGCCAGGGTGCGAGGGTGAGGGGGCAGAGAGGGACCTGCCGGCTGATGGGGGTCATGACTTTGAACCTGGTTCCAGTTTGCAGGTGTCTAGGGAATGGACTGCATCAACAGTGTCCACTAGCCACGTGGGGCTCTCAAGAGTCGGAAAGCCAGCCAGGGGCACACAGACAGCGGAGTTAAAAATTGCGTATATGTCTTATTTTAAAGTACATTTTAATTTTTTCGATGTTACTAAAGAATATTTTTTAACATGAGCCAGTTACTGGAGAATTTTCGTATGTTGGGGAATAACTAGAACATATGCTTCTACTTTTTTTTTGCGGGGGGGGGGTGGGGAGGCCCACCTGACAGTGCTCAGGGCATACTCCTGACTCTCCACTCTGCACTCAGGAATTACTCTTGGCGGGTTCAGGGAACCGTGTGGGATGCCGGGGATTGAACCCACGTCAGCTGCATGCAAGGCAAATGCCCTATCAATTCGGTCTTGCTTCTACTTTATTTTTGTTTTTTTTTATGCCACACCCAGTGGTGTTTAGGGGTTACCTGGTCTGCACTCAGCGGTGCTCGAGGGACCATACGGGGTGCTGAGGATCAAACCTGGGTCAGCTGCATGCGCGCTTGCCTTACTCACTCTACCATCTCTCCCACCCACCTGCTTCTACTTTTGCTTTGTTGTGTTTTTTGGCCTTTTGGTCACACCCAGCAATGCTCAGGGGTTAATCCTGGCCCTGCCCTCAGGAATTACTCCGGGCAGTGCTCGGGGGACCATATGGGAAGCTGGGGATTTCAAACCCAGGTGGGCCGCGTGCAAGGCAGACATCCTCCCTGCTGTACTGTCGCTCCGGCCCCTGCTTCTACTTTCTAACCTACACACTTCATGCAATTGCAATGCAGATTGTGACTGAAGAAATTTCAGTGTGGAACTTTAAGATGTGTTGTATGTGGACACTCTACCTGATGTCAAGGACTATGAAAAAATGATGCATTTCTCTGTTGACGTGTTCATATTACATGGATATACCGAGTTAAATGGGAGAGATTGTTAAAATTTCCCAGTTGATTTGAGAGTTTTTAAAGAACATGCCTGCTTGGTGTTGGAGGGAGAGAGATGGGGCTTAAGGAACTTGAATTTTTGCCCAGCTGACCCCACTGATCCCTGAGCCTGGAGCCAGGAGTTAGCCCTGACCGCCACTGAGTGGGACCCCTCACCTGCCCCGCCCCACCTGTGGCTGCTTGAATATTTCCAGTTCCACGGGAGGCTTGGGTGTTGCTCTGGTAGTCAGTGTTGGCCTGTGGCTTATTATTTTTTTTATAACTGCATGAGACACAGTTCTCTCAGATTTGCCTGCCGCTTTTTCCCTGCTGTTTTTCATACGAGACTGGGGAACCCCAAGAGTTCCTGTCAGCAGCAGCGAGCCCCAGACACGGCCAGTTCTCTGCAGGAAGAAGACCGGACAGCTTAGGGGGCGGTCAGGCAGACTGTTGAGCCGTGGGCGGGCGAGTGGGGGTGTCAGGACCCCCACACCTGCCTGTCGCCGCTCTTATAAAAGGGGTGCGGAAACTCCACGGGCTATGTGGGTGGCACGGTGATGGGGATGGGGACGGGTGGCCTCTGCCCCTCTGCTGGCCGCTGGGCGGGCTGTTTTCTCTTTGCCTCAGCTTCCTTCTGCCCTCGAACCATTGTTCACGGGGTGGACATTTGCTTCCCCCCAAAAGTGAGATGCTGCAAAGGGCTTGGTCTGGTGCTGCCCAGGGCTGGCCCCGGAAGAGAGTGGGGGCCGTTTCTGTGGGATTTCCCCCTTTCTGCCGATGACAGATCGCTCTCTGTGCTGGTTCAAGCCGCTCCGGGGGAGAGCCTGTTTCCAGCGTTCCTGCGGAAGGAAGAGCTTGGTCCTGTCACCAGCCCTCCTCCGGCTCGCCCTGGGTGCAAAGTTCAGAGATTGCTAAGGGTCCAGGACGGGAAGAAGCAATCTCTGAGTTGCGGCGCCATCGTGTTGTGGGTTTGGGGAAGTAGCTAGGTGAACTGCACCAGCTGAACTGTAGGACGGGACCGAGCCTGGCGCACGTGCAGAGCCACAGTAAAGCGGGTAGGGCGCTTGCCTGTGGTCGACCCGGGTATGATCTCCGACACCCTGATGGTCCCCCAGACCCTCCAGGAGTGATCCCTGAGTGCAGAGCCAGGAGAGAGCCCTGAGCACCCCAGGGGGTGACCCCGCCCCACGTAACAGTGTCTGTTGTACCAGCGTAGGGTCAGAAGTGCCGAAGACTGTGGACTCTGCAGAAAAGAGGGTTTCTGGGATACCCAAGGTGCCAGAAGGGCAGGTGGGCGTTAATTTCTTGGCTTGCTCCCTTCCCCACATCAAGGAAGCTGTAGTACTCAAACCCTAGCATTTTATTTGGGGGGGGTGGTGTCACATCTTGTGGTGTTCAGGGGCTGCTCCAGTTCTGTTTGGGGGTTGACCCTGGCGGTGTTCAAGGTACAAGGCAAGTGCCCTAACCGCCGAACTATCTCTCTGGATGGAGCCCTGGCATTTGGAATGGCAGTGCAGCAGCGAAGAGGAAATCATAGATCGATAAGAGCCGGGCCGGGTATGTATTTAGAAATGGTTAGCCCGGATGAGTCATTTCAGAGTCAGCTGGTATATTTTTGACTGGCAACTCTCAAAGGGTACAGTAGAGGTAAAATCGGAATAAAATGGACCCGTGAGCAGATTGTGAAACCCCAAGATGGGGATCCGAGGGGTGGGAATGGAAGCTCGAGCAAACTCAGAGGGTAAAGTGATGGCGTAGACAGGAAGGATGGGTGCTGTGCTTACCTTGGGCGGGGAGCCGGGGAAATGCCTCGAAACTGGAACATTCTACGAAACCGTAAATGGAGGGGCGGAGAGATGGCTCCACAGACCAAGTGTACCCCTTCTCATGGGGGAGGCCTGGGTTCAATCCCAACCCGGCATACGGTCCCCTGAATACTACCAAGAGCAACTCAGAACTGAACCCTGGTTCAATACCGTCCCCAAGCACCGCCAGGAGCGATCCCTGAGCACTGAAGAAGCTGACGCTTCTTCAACTCAGTGCAGAGCCAAGGGCAGCCCTGGAGCACTGCTGGGTGTGCCTCCCCCCAGCCCCCCATTTTTTTTTTAAGGATCAGTCCATTTGTTTCTTTCTTGGGTCTGTTTTGGGGCCACGCCTGGTGGTACCCGCGGGCTGTTCGGTGCCCTGCCCTGGCCTCCTGCGTGCCAGCCTTGCCCGCCAGCCTGTTGAACTGTGTTTCCAGCCCCCGTGGGTGAAGTTCGTGTCGCCAGGGTCCTTTCTGCCTCAGAGTCCCGGCTGGCCTGTGTGGGAAACGCTGCTCCCGTCTTCTGTCCACTTGGCTGTCTCTGGGCCTTCCCACGTGGCGTTTTCCCTCCCGTGAACATGCGAGGGGTTCCTACCGTTCCCCTGGTTTTACCACCTCGCTGTGAAGCTTCTCTCCGGGGTGGGAGGCCTGCGCTCCTCTCTGCTCCTTCAGCTTCTCTCTCCCATCTGTTGGAGAGAAATACCAGCTACCTACCCCCCCCCCCCGGGTTCCCATTCCATACTTGCCATCAATCTCTGGCACGAGACGTTTTTTATTGTTTGTCTTGTGGCCCACCCCTGGTTGTGCTCAGGCTTACTCCTGGTTCTGCACTCAGGGGTACTGGGATCACTCGAGGGCGTAAGGGACCGTATGGGATGCTGGGGATCCAACCTGGGGCTGCTCCAACAAGGCAAACACCCTCCCTGCTGTACCATCGCTCTGACCCATAAGATAGTTCTAAACCATATAGCGGTGCTATGTAATAAATGAAAATACACACTCTGTGCCTCTGGCAAAGCAATGGTTGACTTTTTTTTTTTTTTGGCTTTTTGGGTCAACCCGGCGATGCACAGGGGTCACTCCTGGCTGTGCACTCAGGAATTACCCCTGGCGGTGCTCAGGGGACCCTATGGGATGCTGGGAATCGAACCCGGGTCGAAATGGTTGGCTTTTTAAAAAAAATCACAATATAAGGGTTGGAGCGATAGCACAGCGGGTAAGGCATTTGCCTTGCATGCGGCCAACCCAGGTTCGATTCTCAGCATCCCATAGGGTCCCCTGAGCACCGCCAGGAGTAATTCCTGAGTGCAGAGCCAGGAGTAACCCCTGAGCATTTCTGGGTGTGACCCAAATAGCTAAAAAAAGAAAAAAATTCACAATATATATTTTACTTTATTTTCAATTTACAAGTATCAAAAGGAATTAAAAGAGTACTTTTAGTCAAATGCACTTTGAAATTTTATGCAGTGATTAGGTAATTAATAAATAGCAGCGGCCTTAACCGCCAAGTGGGGAGGAGTATCCTATACATCTACAATTCTGACAGGCCAGCAGTTGACATTTGAGCATCTTTTGTTACAGCTCATTTTTATAACATTCCAGTTTGGCCAAATTTGCACATTTTTTAATGTCACTGAGTTGCGTTATGGTTTCCGACTGGGGGGAAAATATCCACACTTCAGTTAACGACTCATGAATATAAATCAGGTAACCTATTTAAGCTGCTTTACATGTAATCAGTTCCTTTTTAAGTTTCATATCGCCGTATTTTTATTTAGAGTTCACAGGCAAGAGGGCTCTGACATGGGGCTGGTGTGATAGCACAGTGGGTAGGGCGTTTGCCTTGCATGGGGCCAACCCGGGTTCGATTCCCAGCATCCCATATGGTCCCCCTGAGCACTGCCAGGGGAAATTTCTGAGTGCAGAGCCAGGAGTAACCCCTGTGCATCGCCAGGTGTGACCCAAAAAAGAGAAAGAGTGCTCTGACATGTTTTCCTAAATGCATTTATATTCAACAGAATTTTGTTCGTTTGGGGCCACTAAGCAGTGCTCAGGAGTTACTCCTAGCACAGTGCTCTGAGATCACTCTTGGTTCTCGGGGTCCGTGGATGCGGCAGATCAAAACCGTGCCTCTGCATGCCAAGCAATGCTCCGGGCCTTGCTTTCCTCCCTGTGATTTCTCACTTTCCCGTGCCGGGGACCAGTCCAGGGCCTTGCACGGGGGAGGCAGCATGCCACCACGTGCTTGGCCCATGCCCTGCGCAGTGTTCTTCATCCCCAGGGCCGCAGGCCAGTGCGATCCTCACATAGAAAGGTTGCAAAACTGCAGGGTTTTACAACCTTTGGCACTTGGAACCCGCCCGGGGATTGTATGCGGGACTGGTACGAGTCTGCAGGTATAAAAAGACTGAAGAGGGGCCAGAGAGACAGTAGAGCGGGCAGGGCACTTGCCTTGCATGCGGCTGACCCTGGTGCAGTTTCTAGCAGCAGATACTCCTGAGCACTACCAGGAGTGAGCCCCGAGCACAGAGTCGGGAGTGAGCCCTGAGCACGGAACCAGGAAAGATCTCTGAGCACAGAGCCAGGAGTGATCCCAGAGCACAGAGCCAGGAATGAGTCCCGAGCACAGAGCCGGGAGTGATCCCCAAGCACAGAGCCGGGAGTGATCCCTGAGCACAGAGCCGGGAGTGAGCCCAGGTGCCAGTATGATCACTCTTCCTTCCCACCCCACCTCCCCAAAAGACTGAAGAGTGCTCGCCTACACTGCACGGTTTAAGAACAAGTTTTTAGTGCGCTGGTTTGTCAGACGTACTTTTAAGTTGTGGATCCTGACGGTGCGCCGCGTGAAGACATTACTCTCAGTCGTTCGTTTTTATCATAGAAAAACAATTTGCAGTCCTCCTGATGGCACTGGCCAGCATCTCGCCTCCCTGCTTCCTCTCCTCCTCGGTGGTGTGATTTGTCCTGAGCACGGCCCTGGTCGACACCTGTTTCCACATGAAGACAGTCCCATTGGGGTAGGTCAGGGGCTAAGGCCCTTGCCTCGCAGGAAGTGAATGATGGTTCAGCACTTGGCACCTCATAGGGTGTCCTTGAGCACTTTGCCAGGAGTTACCATCAATCAGGCGCACCCCTCCCCGCAATTTCCATTTTCACAAGAAAACTCTTCAAAAGTGTTTGGTTCTTCTGTTTGTTTGGTTGGCCGCCCCAAGCGATGCTCAGGAATCCTCTTGGTGCTCCGGGGCCCGTATGGCATGCTGGGGATTGAACCCGGGTCAGCCGTGGGCAAGGCAAGTGTCTTACCCCCCCCCCACCCCCGTTGCTCCAGCCCCGCCCCTTTTTTTGTTTAAATGTGCATGTTGCGGCTTGGGAGGATGCTCCGTGTGCTGGAGTGTGTGTTGCACCTGTGTCTGAGTTTGAGCCCCAATTCTCTGTGGCCCCCGAGATCTGCCGGCTGAGACCCTGGGGCCCCCTGGCCTTGACCCAGAAGGCCTGGACACCAGGAATGGCCCCTCCCGGTCGCTGGAAGACCCTCCCGAATGTCTTTTTGGTTTGGTGACCATAGCAGGCTGTACTCAGGGTCGCTCCCGGCTCTGCACTCGGGAATCACTCCTGGTGGGCTTGGGGGAGACCCTGTGGGGTGCTGGGGATCAGACCCTGGCCGGCCACATGCAAGGCAAATACCCGACCCACTGTGCTATCTCTCCAGCCCCTCAAAGTGTGTCTTTCGGAAGCGTGATTTCTAAGAAGAAACAAAACCTTACATTGTATTAGTATTTAGAAAATCCAGTTCTGAAAACCTAAATTTTCCTTCCTTTGAAAGTGCTCTAGGGGATATCTGGAAGAATATTAATTGAAGTAACTTCATGGAATAATGAGACTCTGTTTTTAATAATTACTTGGTCACTGACCCTGTCTCCCCAATTCAGGTGAAAGAAGCCTTGAGCCGGAAGCATTGTGTCACATGGCTTTGGGGGTGATTTTAAGCTTATCGTTCTGGGACTGGAGTGATAGTACAGTGGGTGGAGCACTTACCTGGCACGCAGCCGACCTGGGTTCGATGCCCAACACTCCGTATCGTTCCCAAGCCCACCAGGAGCGTTTCCTGAGCGCAGAGCCAGGATTAAGCCCTCAGCAGCACAGCCTGATGTGGAAAAACAAACCAACACACCCCCTTATCTTTGAAGACTGCCTTCAATTGCACCCGTATTCAGAGTCGGTGAAGAACAATCGAATAACCACGAAGCGAATCAAGAAACTTGTTTTTATCCTTTTCGGTGGGTCCTGCTATCAAACATTTCATTCTCAAACAATCCCAGTATCTTTGTGTAACAGATGTTTACAATTTGGGTGAAAACGTTCAGCTATTTCCAGGAACCGCCAGTGCTGGGATCCAAGTTGTTGGTTTTTTTTTTTTTACTCTCCGTTGCCCTCTGGTGTTCCGGATCTGCATTACATCAGCTGGCTGTGACCTTTGGGCGGTGATCGCCCTGACTTCTGGCTCTTTCTGCATCTGGGAGAACGTTGTTTTCGTTTGTGTGCAGGGGGTGGTTCTCGCACTGGCTATTCTTTCTCCGGAGATAAGGTCCGTTTCATAGGAGTTAAAGTTAACAGTCGAACTCGCTGTACTTTCTGACTTCTGCTACTGCAAGAACGGATTCATCGGTCTGACTTATTTGAAGCACCGAGCTAAGACCTCATTTGCATAGGAGGCATTTGCATGGGGCCCATGAAACTGAGCGAAGGCTTAATTGGAAATGTAACCGATTTTCAAATACCTGTCAAGTTCTGCTTATAATGAAATATCTGGAGGTCTCTGTCTGACGTGGAGGGGAAAAACATGAGTGAATCATGGTTTTTAGTAGGTTGGTGTTTCGAAGCCAGAATTCCAGTTGCAGAATCTTTTGTACTCTTTATTGAAAGTAAGACTCATCCCTGCACTCGCTTCGCGGTGCGCCTTGGAAGCAAGAAATCTGTGTTCCTGTTTTTCTTTAAAAGACATTCCGCAGGTGGTCAGCGGCTCCTGCCCTGTCACAGCTCCCAGTGACCATCACCTTTGTCAAAAGGAGTGAACTGTCGCGTCGTCGTCGGCTTGAGAACATGCCTTCAGCGCTCCGCAGAAGAACCATTAATGAGTCTTTTTCTTGCTAGTGTACATTTCCTCCTTTGATCGGTGGGTGTTGGGCAGCACGCCTCAATCCGCAAGGGCTGTTCCCAGCTTAGTGCTCAGGGGTTATTTCTGGTGGTGCCTTGGGCGAAACCCGGGCTTCCCACCTCAGAGCCTGTGCTCCGGCCCTTTGAGCCGGCTCTCCAGCCCTGCATTTCTTCTTTTTTTTTCTTTTCTTTCCTGCTTTGGAGCAGCTCTCAGTGGTGCTTAGGGCTGATGGGGTTGGCCCTGCGGTGGCTTCGGAGACGGTGGGGTGCCGGAGAGCGTAGCTCCTGTACGCAGCGCATGCACAGGGGCCCTCTGACCTACAGCCTCGCTCCCTGGCCCCTTTTTTCATTTCTCTAGCTTTGGGGCCACACCTAACGGTACTCCTGGGCGGCCCTGACTCCGGGGACCCGGCAGTTCCAGGCATTCAGGCGTCCTGTACCCAGACCAGGTGCTCCAGCTCTTGCGTTCTCTCCGCACTCAATGCAGTTACGTTTCTTTCTTTTTTTCCTCTTTGCTGTGCCAGGAACCAAGCCCAGGGCCTCACGGTTGATGGTGAGTGCTCTGCCCCTGGGCTGCATCCCCAGCCGTTTTCACGTCTTAAAGCTTAACATGCTGCCTCCGCCTCCCCCCTCCCCGACCCACACCCCAGCATACGCGCGCGCGCGTGCACACACAAAACACACTCCTCCCTCCCCACACACACACACAAAGTTTCTGCTTCTTGATCTGAAATAGAAAACAAGGGACCGGAGTGATAGCACAGCGGGTAGGGCATTTGCCTTGCATGCGACCGACCTGGGTTCAATCCCCGGCATTCCATATTGGTCCCCCGAGCACCGCCAGGAGTAACCCCTGAGCGTCGCTGGGTGTGACCCAAAAAGCAAAAAAAAAAAAAATTTTTTTTTCTTTTTGGGTCACAGCCTGTGATGCTCAGGACTTACTCCTGGCTTTGTACTCAGGAAATTACTCCTGGTGGTGCTCGAGGGACCATATGGGATGCTGGGAATTGAGTCTGGGTCGGCCGCATGCAAGGCAAATACGCTACCTGCTGTGCTATCGCTCCAGCCCCAAACACTAAATTATTTGTTTCTTTTTTTTTTCTTTTTTTTATCTTTTGCATTTGGGCCATATCCAGTGCGGCTCAGGAGTTAGCCCCTAGCATGCCAGGCCAGCGCCCGACCCGCCGTGCTCTCTCTTTCTGTGGTTGGTTTTGTGGTCACACCCAGCAGTGCTCAGGGCTTACTTACTCCTGGCTCTGTGCTCAGGGTCACTCCCTGGCAGGGCTCAGGACACCACAAGGAGTGCCCGAGTCGGCTGCGCGGGAGGTAAGCTCCCTGCCTGCTTTATTCTCTCTCTCGGGCCCAGGAAACGAAAAGTCTTCAGGAAAAAACGAACATTTTCAGAAATGGGCCTGTTGGAACCAGTTATGAGAGAGCAGAATGCCCGGGTGGTGGAGTTGAAGAGCCCTGAGGGTGAGGGACGGGCAGGGAGAGGCCGGCACCCCCAGCCGCCGCCTCCTGTAGCGTGGGGGGAGGGCAGGACAGCGCATCTATTCATCTATTTCCTGAATCCGTTTCTGATGAAGTAACGGAGCCGGAGTGTTCCGGTAAAACCCAGGAGAGAAGCCCAGAGGGGCCGCCGGGAAGGCTTCTGCAGGCCGGGCCAGGAGCCCTTCTTCCTCCTTCTTCCTCCCTCCTTCCTCCCTCCTTCCTCCCTTCATCCTCCCTTCTTCCTCCTTCCTCCCTCTTCCTCCCTTCCTCATTCTTTCTCCTCCTTCCTCCGTTCTTCCTCCTTTTTTCTCCCTTCTTCCTCCCTTCTTCCTCCTTCCTCCCTTCATTCTTTCTCCTCCTTCCTCCCTTCTTCCTTCTTCCTCCCTTCATCCTCCCTTCTTCCTCCTTCCTCCCTTCTTCCTCCTCCTTCCTCCCTTTTCTTCCTCCCTTCCTCCTTCCTTCTTCCTCCCTCCTTCCTCCTTTTTCTCCCTTCCTCCTCCTCCTTCCTCCCTTCTTCCTCCTTTCTATCCTGCTCTTCCTTTCCGGCCCTCCAACAGCGTTCTTGGAACACGCCCCCCATGACTGGGAGGTGGCCAGGAATGCTGCGTGGAGTGGGCACCTACAGTTCACTCTGAGTCTCTGGCTTCGGGGGCCACACCTGGTGAGTGCCTGCGGGGGGCCTTGCTCCCCCTTCTGTGCTGGTGTGTATCTAGCTCACGGGGATGCTGGCGGGATGAGTGTGTGCGTGCGGTGCAGGGGGGTTGGGTGGGGTCCGCCACCCACACAGCCAGTCCCTCCCCCCACCCCCAACTCTCCCACCCTTCTTTTTTGTTTGTTTTGGAGCCGCCCAGTGCCATGCGGGGGTGGGGGGGCTGATCCCCATATGCTGCTGCTTGGGGGTCGCTCCCAGGGGGGCTCTGTGCCTGGAGGCTCGTATGCAGTATGGGTGGGGGGGGGGCATGAGTCCTGTGTTGCTGTTTCCAAGGGAAGCACCTGTCCCGTCTAACTGCCGGGTCTCCTCCTGTTGCAGCCTGCCCGCGTGTCCCTGCAGGGCGACGGAGACTGACAGGCTGCCCTGGCTCAGTTATCACAGTGCTGCTGCTGTCCGTTCTGAAGGTACAGTACTGTGATAACTGAAGGATGGCAGCCCTCTGGCCTTCAGACGCGCCGCGGGCCGGGAAGGAAGCCCGGAGGAGCAGCACGTGGCCGGGGGATGCGCTCGGCCCTGCCTTGTTAGGTAATGGGAAGGGGGGGAGGCGCTGGGGAGGGGTGGGGGGGCCTGGACGCTGCAGCACGGACGCTGCCCAGCTGAGCTGTGGACCCTGGAAGGGAGATTTCCTTGCTTCGGAGATGCACCACGTATGCCATTTTGATAAGGGTCCAAGAGGACCCTATCAGACGTTGCTGGAGTCTTACCGGCATTTGGGGTTGGAGTGAAAATCACCGTTTCCGTGGTCCAGAACTAAGGCGCTGACTTTCCTGCATGACCCACCCAGATTCTGTCCCCGACACCCCATGTGGGCACCCGAGCCCGCCAGGAGTGATCCCTGAGCACAGAGCCAGGAGTCGGCCCTGAGCGATAGCACAGCGGGGAGGGCATTTGCTTCGCACACGGCTGACCCGGGTTCGACGCCCAGCATCCCATAGGGTCCCCAGAGCACCGCCAGGAGTAATTCCTGAGTGCAGAGCCAGGAGTAACCCCTGTGCATCGCCGGGTGTGACCCAAAAAAGAAAAAAATCAAATGGGAATGAGCTTGGGCCAAGCTGGGCGCCAAGACCCTGGGTCCTGAGCGGCATCAGGAGGCGGGCGGGGGCGGGGGCGGGGCAGCAACTTGGGCAGACACAGGTTATGTTCCAGGGACACGGGGACACGCTTAGAACCTCAGTTAATCTGAAGAAGAAGGAATGTTTCTGGCACAGCTGCTCTTTCACCTTAGGTGAAAATTAAATGTAATAAAAAATAAAATGTTGTTTTTCTCTTCATTCTGGACCTTTGTCGCGTCTTACGGGGCCGGGGGCGCTCGTGGTGAAGGTTTCACACCTGGTGGTGCCCTGCTTGGGACCCCAGTGCAGTGTCAGGGATCGGACCCTGGGCCGGCCTCCGAACCGGGGCGTGTGCAGGCTTGCCCCCAGCGCTGTGGCCTGTCTCTGACAGCCCCGTCAGGAGAATGCCTTTGGGTCGGGGAGGGAGGGCTAAGGCGCTGGCCTTGCAGGTGGCCCACACACGTTCATGCACTGCACCATCTGTGCTCTCCAGGAGTGCTCCCTGAGCACTGAGCCAGGAGTCAACCCTGAGCGCCACTTAGTGTGTCCCCAAAACAAAACAGCAAAAGAGGGACCAGAGCGATAGGACAGCGGGGACACTGTCTTGCCTTGCACACACCCGGGTTTGAGCCCCTGTATCCCAGATGGTCCCCTGAGCACCACTTGGAGTGATTCCTGAGTGCAGAGCCAGGCGTAACCCCAGTGCACTGCTGGGTACACCCAAAAAGGCAAAAAAACACAAAAAACCTAAGACCTATAAAATATTTTAAGATATTTTTTAAGGGGCTGGAGCAATAGCACAGAGGGTAGGGTGTTTGCCTTGCATGTGTCTGACCCGGGTTCAATTCCCAGCATCCCATAGGGTCCCCTGAGCACCACCAGGAGTAATTCCTGAGTGCAGAGCCAGGAGTAACCCCTGAGCATCGCCGGGTGTGACCCAAAAAGCAAAAAAAAAAAATTTTTTTTAAAGAGAAGAATACTTGGGTCTAGGCGTGGAGGACCTTCCAGCTGTGACAGCCAGAACGCGTCCGTCTCAGGGCCTGGGCCTTGTGAATCCCACATCAGGTGGAATTTACAAAGAATAACACAGTGAAAGGTGCCCAGCACCAGCCAGCATCAGGTTTGCAAGACAGGCAGAGACGCTCAGCAGCCCACACCTTCCCCTGCTCCCCTCCCACCCGCCGAGGCCCCTTTCCCACCTTCCCTTCCTGTGGGCCCCCTGACCTGCAGGTTGACCCCAGTTGGCAGCTCCCCTGCCCACTGACATGATCGTCACCTGCAGCCCCCGGGCCGTGCCCCCTGGGCACCATACACCTCGTGTCGAGAAACGCTGCTTTAAAGCACTCTTGGAGAGGGGCTGGAGTGATACCACAGCGGGGAGGGCGTCTGCCTTGCACTCGGCTGACCCGGGTTCGATTCCCAGCATCCCATACGTCCCTTGAGCACCGCCAGGAGAAACCCCTGTGCATCACTGGGTGTGACCCAAAAAGCAAAAGAAAAAAAACAACCCAGATGTGTAGGTCTTTTTTTTTGGGGGGGGAGCCTTCCCGCTGGTTCTGGGGGCCACCACGGCTCTCCCCAGCATTGTTCCAAAGGCTCATGCAGTGCCAGGATCGAACCCAGGGCCCCACGCATGCTCGGCCTGTGCACCAATGTCTCGAAACTGGCCCTGGGCACCCTTTTCTTACTAATTCTTTGTCTGGTGGTCACACACAGCAGTGGAGGGAGGACGCTGCTCCTGACTCAGTGCTCAGGGGTGACTCCCTTTTAGCAGTGATCAGTGAGGTGCCAGGGATGGAGCCCAGGGAGCCTGCATGCAAAGCATGAGCTCCAGCCAGTTGAGGCATCTCCCTGACTTGATACCCGGGATTGGCATTGCCCACCTCCCCCACCCCCCACCCCCATCGGCATAGCCTCGTCTCTGGCTTGAGGCAGACCCATCGCCAAGCCCTTCCGGGCAGTGAGGGAGAAGAGACAGGAAGTGAACAGAGAGGTTGGGTTGTACCCTTTGCCCTCCGCTGATTGTGGGCACGAAGCCACTGCAGGCTCCACTCACACACACACACACACACACACACACACACACACACACACATACACTCACACATACACTCTGCATGTTCCACTGATGCACACACACACTCTCTCTCTCTCCCCCCCCCTCTCTCTCTCCCTCCCTCTCTCCGCTGACACACACACACACACACACACACACACTGCATGCTCCACTGATGTACTCTCTCCCTCTCTCTCCTCTTTCTCTCTCTCTCTCTTTCTCCCCAGTTTCCATGTCTCCATCCGCAAGCGAGAGTCGGTTCCTGGGCGCTGGGCTCTCAGCATTCTCCCAGCTGCAGTGCGGAAGCGCTGGGTTCTTTCCAGGCGTTGGGGACCCTCCAGCCCAAGGGCTGGGCCCTGCACGGCCCATGGAACCCTGTGACCCACGAAGCGCCAGACCTGGATGCTGCTTGCCCGAGGCCTGAGGGTGATGTTATAAATACCCACACAGCCTTGGCAGGAAACAGGCTGTGCCCCCCCCCCCCCCGCACCCCTTCTGGGAAGGGCAGCTCCGCCCAGTGGCTGCTTCTACTGCCAACCCTCAAGTCCCTTGGCATTTTCTGGCCCTGTAAACAGTAAAAGAGGGCTGGAGTGATAGCACAGCGGGTAGGGCATTTGCTTTGCACACAGCCGATCCGGGTTCGATTCCCAGCATCCCATAGGGTCCCCCAAGCACCGCCAGGAGTGACCCCTGTGCATCGCCAGGTGTGACCCAAAAAGAAAACAAAACAGTAAGAGTTGCCAATGGTAACCCTGGAAGAAATCCTCAAAAAGGAGAGTTTTGGGATCGGGTTCCCCAGTCACCGAGACACCCGGGTGTTCCTGTCCGTGCGGTGACAGGTGGCAGGGCCCCGGGGAGCTGCGGTTGTGCAACCTTGGCCTCGGGGAGTATTTCACCACCCTCCCACGCTTCCTGTTTCCCCTTCCTAGGTTTAGAAACATTCGGTTTTCTCCTCACCCGAGGGTCACCTCCATGGGCAGAGGCCCAGCTGAGGGTGGCGAGCAGTTTGCAGTTCCCTCCCCCTGGGGTTCCTGCCCGCCAGGATAGCTGACGTCTCCTTCCTGCCCAGAGGGCACAGCGACGCCCGCTGCCCGCACACATTAGCAGGTGTTGGGTTCCTGTGTCTGTTGCCTCACTCAGTGTAGGGGTGTGAGGAAGAACGGAAGTGTGAGGCCCAGGGAGCACTGTGGGCTGAGCGCGTGCTTTGCATTGGGAGACTGAGGGTCAGTCTCCAGCACTGTGTGGTCCCAGAGCATCACTGACCGTCGGCCCTGCCACGGAGCCAGGAAAAGTCTCAGGCACTGCGGGGTGTGGCTCCTCAAAGGGAATCATTAAAGTGGGGCTGGGCAGAGAACTCAAATCAAGGGGATGCGGAACTGCCTGCCCAGAGCCCCGATTCCATCCCCGAGTTGGTGTCATCTCCTAGGCAACCCCGGGAATGGTCCTCAAGCACCATGCCAGGAGTCGCCCCCCAAACAACAGCAAAATAATCAACCCACCTGGCAGCCTTTGGGTCTGTCCAGGTGAAGGAGCGCAAAGAGGTGCACCCCGGGCCAGGCCATCGTGGGTCAGTCACAGCGGAGGGTTATTCAGCCCCAGAATAGAAGGCAAGAGGCCCCGGCGATAGCCCAGCGGGGAGGGCGTCGGCCTGGCATGTGGCTGACCCAAGTTCCATCTTTGGCATCCCGTATGGTCCCCCAGGCACTGCCAGGAGTAACTCCTGGGCATCGCTGGGTGAGACCCAAAAAGCCAAAACAACAACAACAACAACAACAACAACCCACCAAGCAGGGAATCCTGACACGTGCTGCGTCCTGGAGGAAGCTGCTTGTCTGAGTGAGGTGAACCAGAGATGAGCGTTGCAGGCGGTCGCTTAGGTGGGTTCTTGGGGCAGCTGTGTAGGAACACACACACAGCTGGGGAGTGACGTGGGGGTGGTCTCAGCTAGGGGGAGGGCACACAGGGAAGCTCACAGTGGCCGAGGGGGAGGGGGGCAGGGGCAAGGGGCAGCTGCCACGGGGCCATGAGCTTAGGTGGTGTCTGTCCATGGCGACACCGTCACCAAAATACGGGAGGGAAATGCGTGTTCAGGAAATTATGTGGTTGGCAGCCGGCAGCGGGTGTCAGACAACTCTCTTCCTTAGGCTCTTGCCGTGCCCCGCTGGACCTGGGAGGCAGCGAAGATGTCCGGCCTGTGACCTTGGGCGCCTTCGTCTCTGGGTTGCTAGAGGAATTCCAGGGTTTCTAGCAGAGAGGCGGGAAAGAGTGTAGATTAAATTCCTTTATTCCCTTTTGTTTTGAGACCATATCTGGCTGTGCTCAGGGCATGCTCCTGGCTCTGTGCTCCCAGGGGTGCTCAGGAGGCCCTGCGGTGCCGGGGATCAAACCTGGGTCTCTAGCATGCAAAGCATTGTGCCCTGCCCATTGAGCTATCTTTCCGGCCCCTACATTCCTTTTTTTTTTTTTTAACTTGCAGCCAAACTCATAGTAGGACAGCAATACTAAAAGCAGAAGCGGGAAAGGGCTCGCTGAGGAGTCAGATGAGGGGGGTGGCTCTTGCTCCCTGTCTGCTTCCCGTGCAGGGGAGGCCTGTGTGCAGCGGAGACCGGCAGTGGTGACGCTGCTCCCCCAGGAATCTTGTGTTCCGTGACTCAGGGGTGAGAGGCACCGGTTGGGGTACACCACTGGGCTCATCGCCATGTTTGGCAGTCAGAGTTTTGTTGTGGAAACGTTGAACATTGGACAGAAGCGTTGGCCAGCCAGAGCACCACGCTGGTCTCGCTTAGTCCCGGCGTTGGAAGTTGGGGCAGAAATCCAAATCCAAAAATCCTGCCGGGTTTTCGTTTTTAATGGTTGTTTTTTGTTGTTGTTGTTGTTTTGCTTTTTGGGTCACACCCGGCGATGCACAGGGGTTACTCCTGGCTCTACACTCAGGAATTACTCCTGGCGGTGCTCGGGGGATCCTATGGGACGCTGGGAATCGAACCCGGGTCGATTGCGTGCAAGGCAAACGCCCTACCCGCTGCGCTATCACTCCAGCCCCACTTTCTCTTTTTCTTTTTTCTCTTCTTTTCTTTTCTTTTCTCTTCTCTTTTTTCTTTTATTCTCTTTTTTTCTTTTTCTTTTTTCTTTTCTTTTCTTTTCTTTTCTCTTCTTCTCTTTTCTTTCCTTTTCCTCTCTTCTCTTTTCTTCTCTTTTCTTTTTTTTGCTTTTTGGGTCACACCCAGCAATGCTCAGGGGTTGCTCCTGGCTCTGCACTCAGGAATTACTCCTGGCGGTACGTGGGGGACTCTATGGGATGCCGGGGATTGAACTCGGGTCCTACCCCCTGTACTACCACTCCAGCCCACCCCAACTTTCTTAAAATTCCGCCTTCTTATTTTACATGGTGAACCCTCATCAAGCCCTTCTTCTGTGTTACCCATGTGGCAGAGCTCTGTACTTGCCAGACCAACTCTCTCATGTGGAAATGAGAATAAAGCACACGCCCCCAAACTACTGTATTTACCTGCCACATCCTGAGTCACGTGAGGGTTCTCAACGGAGGAAAACGCATCTCGCGAGAATGTGTGTCCAGAATATTCTCAGCCAACCTTTATGCTTCTGTCGTTGAAAGGGTTGTAACTTGTGCTTCTAGTGTACGTCAAGAATTCACATAGCCGAAGTGTTGGACAGTAAGCTGACGGCACCTTGCTTTGAGCGTGTGAGGTATTGTGCGTCTGTCCCCCATGAGACCAAGAGGAAATGGGCAGTGGTGTTAAAGGGCAGGAGGAAAGGGGTTCAGAGGGAGAGTCCAGCGGGAAAGGTCTTCGCGCAGCCCACCCTGGTTTGATCCCCAACAGCCGTAGGGTTCCCCAGGCCCCCTTGGCGTGATCCCTCAGTACTGCCCCAAATTTTAAGAAATTTCTTATTCAACAAAAGTGAACATTTCAACTGGGTGCATCTGAGGCCATATTTGGGTGTCACACAAGGGGTGGCAGCCCCACCCCTGTTTCCCGGTGCTGGGCTCCGAGCCAGCCGTGGGCAGCAGGCTGGACTCAGTGGTCTCCTGGCTACTCCCTTTCTAGTGGGTTCAATGTGTGTGTGTGTGTGTGTGTGTTTTGGCAGGGCTTGAGGGGTGGCATTTATGAGGGCCTCACCCATCAGTGCCAGGGGCCAGCAGGGCTAACCAGTGGTGCCCCGGGGGTGGTGTGGGATGGAATCCAGGCCCTGGTGCTTGCTGCGTGTGTCCTCTGTCACGTGCGACACACCCCCAGCCAGATTCGGCAGTTTCAGGGTGGGGGGTCCGTTCCTCTGGGAAGGCGGGAATTCTCAGTGACTGCGGTAAAGGCTAGATTCTGGGGGCTAGCGTGTCGGGAACCCGAACACCACTTTTATTTCAGTGGGGGCTCACTGATGGTGCCCAGGGCTCCCGGCTCTGCTCTCAGGAATCACTCCTGGCGGGGCTGGGGGGCACCTTATGGGATGCCAGGGAGCAAAGCCGGCTGGGCAAGGCCAGCGCCCTACCTGCTGTACTACCATTCCGGCCCCTGTCCACCACTTCTTGTTTGCAGGGGGGGAGAGGCACACCCAGTGATGCACAGGGGTTACTCCTGGCCCTGCACTCAGGAATTACTCCTGGCGGTGCTCAGGGGACCATATGGGATGCTGGGGATCGAACCCGGGTCAGTTGCATACAAGGCAAATGCCCGACCCACTGTACCGTAGCTCCAGCCCCCATCCACCACTTCTTGGTTTGAGTTATAGTCAGGGTGGTCTCCCAAGCAGTCAGTGACCCCTCCTGGCCGAGGGCCGTGTGGGGCAGTAGTTTGCGGCTGCTCAGTTTCTGTGGTGCTGGGGACAACCTGGGCCAACCCAGCAAAGCTCCGGGGTTTCCAGGGCTACACCCTGAGTTGCTCAGGGAACCGTGTGATTCTGGGGATGAAACCAGGGTGCGCCACATGTGCCTTCACTACCGGACTGTCTCCAGCCCAGTATTAATTAGTTATTTTTATTTAATATTACTTATTATATTAAATAATAGTATTATTTAAATAGTATTATTTGTTTTTATTTAATAATTAAAAAACAAAACCTCACCCGGTGGTGCTGGGTTTTTAATTCAATCATCTGCCTACTTAGTAATAGACACGCTTGCCCCATTTTATTATCACTAACTTATATTTTCTACATGCACTCGCCTGTTAGGTCTCAGATTATTCTAATATTGATATTCTAGTCTCATGAAATGTGCTATTTTAGTTAAATACATTTTGGATGGCCTCTGGTATAATTGATAGGTGGAGAACTTTAAATACTTGGATCAAAGAAGACTCCCCCCGCCACACGCACACACATACTCCTGGACAAGATTATTTGCTTGAGATGAGTCGGTCTTGGCTGAGCACTGATGTATATATAGAGAGAGAGACTCTCATCCTGTCCTAACTCAGAGTGTCAAAGATTAAAGAGTTCTCCGACTTTTTTTTTTCTTTTTGTGTCACACAAAATGCACAGGGGTTACTCCTGGCTCTGCACTCAGGAAGTTCCCCCAGTGATGCTCAGGGGACCATATGGGATGCTGGGAATCGAACCTGGGTTGGCTGCATGCAAGGCAAATGCCCTACCCACTATGCTATTGCTCCAGCTCCTCTCCGCCTTTCTTAACCAGAGAACCAGAGGGGAGTCCCCAGGCCACACAGTTTAGAAGTAGGGGAGCAACTGTGTAAGTCCATTGGAGAAAAATTATATGGAAGCAGTACTCGTGACTCCAACTCACTCTTGGGTGTTGGTCAGTAGGGGGGAGCCTGGAAGTGGAATTAGACCCAACACTGTAAAAATGCTTAACTCAGGGGCTGGGGCGATAGCACAGCGGGTAAGATGCTCGCCCTGTGAATGCAGCCAATCTGGGTTCGAGCCCCGGAACCACAAGCTCTGCCAGGGGTGGTCCCTGGTGCCCGCCCCCCGCCAAAAAAAGTGCTTTAACTCTTAGCACCATGCATTCTGCCTTCCCCATCGTGCTGGCCTTCTCACCACGAAGCTATGGTTTCCTTTCTATTTTTAAATTATTTTGTGGGGGCACATCTAGTAATGCTCAAGGGAAACTGGGCCCTGTGCGGAAGTTGCTTCCTGCAGTATTTTGGGGAGCGTGTGGTACCAGAGATTAAAACTGGGCTTCCTGCGTACAAAGCCTGTACTTAGCCCATTGACCCCTCGCTCTGACCCTCTGACTTCCCCCCTTTCAGGGGGTGTGCTGTGGGTCATACCCGGTGGTTCTCAGGGAACATTCCTGGCTCTGTGGTCAGGAGTGACACCTGGCAGTGCCTGGGGGACATCCACAGCACTCAGGGAAGCAGCAGATGTTACCTGCAAGGCTGGAGCTCCGGGCGGTCTCTCTGGCTCCTACTTCCTTTTAACAATGAAATACTGAGGGACTGGGGGTGTAGCTCGGTGGTTAGGCTCATGCCTTGCATGCATGCACACAGCTTCCGGATTGATCTCTGGTGCCACCAAAATAATGACGTTTTATCATGGCTTCCATTGTAAAACACTCTGATAGGATTGGGGGACGAGCTCAGTGGCAGAATATTGCCCTTGTATGTGGAAGGCCCTGGGTTTGATCCAAAAAAATAATAATTTTTTTGATTATTCAAAAAAATGCTTCAAAAATAATAATATTTTAACTGAAAAGAAAAAAAAAGCAGATAAAACCCTCTGATGACTTTTTTAAAAATTCTGGGTTCAAGACTGCCATCCTTGGGGCTGGAGCGGTAGCACAGCGGGTAGGGTGTTTGCCTTGCACATGGCCGACCTGGGTTCGATTCCCAGCATCCCATATGGTCCCCTGAGCATCGCCAGGGGTAATTTCTGAGCGCATGAGCCAGGAATGACCCCTGTGCATCGCTGGGTGTGACCCAAAACAAAAACAACAAAAAAGACACTGCCATCCTTTGCATGTACAAGGTGTGAAAACACCCCTCCCCCAAATATTCTTCTTGGGAGCCCACTGTAGTACTGTAGCACTGTCGTCCCGTTGTTCATCGATTTGCTCCAGTGGGCACCAGTAACATCTCCATTGTGATACTTGTTGGTATTGTTTTTGGCCTATGCCACAGGGAGCTTGCCAGGCTCTGCCATGTGGACGAGATACTCTCGGTAGCTTGCTGGGCTTTCCTAAAGGGATGGAGGAATCGAACCCGGGGTCAGCCGCGTGCAAGGCAAACGCCTGACCCGCTGTGCTATTGCTCCAGTCCACCAAGGGAAAAAGAACAAATGCTCATCGCTGACGGAGGGCTACAGGCCGAACACAAACCTTTGGTTTAATGGAAAGTGCACGGTTAGCACTGTTAGCTCCGTCGTCCCGTTGTTCATCGATTTGCTCAAGTGGGCACCAGTAACGTCTCCATTGTGAGACTTGTATTGTCTGAGAAATAGGAAGAGAGTTCTGGTGGTAAGTCTGGGCATGTGCCAGGCCCCAGTGAGTCCCCCAGACCACGTTGCCACCCCCTCTGCTTGGATATATAGCCCTGGTGCCCCTCCCCTGCCCCAAGCACCACTGGATGTGGCATAATGTCTAAGAAGAGAAAGCAAAACACAAAATGCAATCCCTGGGGCTGGAGCGATAGCACAGTGGGGAGTTTGTTTGCCTTGCACGCAGCCAACTTGGGTTCTATTCTCAGCATCCCATATGGTCCCCCGAGTACCTCCAGGGAGTAATTCCTGAGAGCAGAGCTAGGTGCAGCCACTGTGCAATCCCTGGGTGTGACCCAAAAAGAAAAAAAAAAAATGCTATCCCTGTCTGCATGAAAACGCAGCAGCCACTCATGCCGAGAGTAAGCTGGCTAAGGGAGCACTGAGCAGGAGTTCCTGTGAGTGAAAGAATTCGTTTTCTCCTTCACCAAGGACAAAGATACAGCAGAGAATGGAGACGGCCCTGGCCAAGGCAACAATTTGCCTTGTTGGCCACATGCAAGGCAAATTTCGTGGCATATTCCCCCCGAAATGCAGTGGGAGCAGAAAGCGGGAGACAAAGGGCTCAGGGAGGAACCGACAGGGCCCTAGGGGAACAGCCGGAGGTTAGGAACCCGTGGGAAAGAGAAGGGAGGGACTGTGTGGCTCGTGGGTGGACACGGATGGATGGTCCCTGGACACCGTGTTCGGGGGAGCCTGATAAGGGAGACAAATGGCCCGGGGAGTGGACGCGGGGGAGCCTGTGAAGAAGGCCTGACCTTCGGCTGTTTATCCCGTTCCGGACATGCCAGCCCATGAACATCCCTGACCCCGCCACGGTGTCACTCCCCGCAAGACCCCCACATACATCTGACCCTTCTTCGTGATTTGTTAGATTCCCTAAAGACTGTACCAGGGTTGGACCAGCTGCTTGGAACAAACACCGTGTGTGGGTCAGAGAGAGAAGACAAGGTGTCAGGGGCCTCGCCTGCATCCGACCCTTGTTCCATCCCCTCACATCACCTGTGGCTCCCTCAGCACCACCAGAGGGTCTGCTGAGCACAGGGCCAGGAGCCCCGCGGACGACTAGGTGCCACGCAAGTCCCCAGATGCACCCCAAATAGACTCCACACTTGACCTCTAAATTGAGGTCAGCCCTACCCCAGGCCACTTGCAAATGGCAGGAATTTATTTACAAGTCATCATGTCCATCAGAGGTCAATGGTTCCAGCATATTGATAAGATCTTTCTTTTCGGCTTTTTGGGTCACACCCAGCGATGCTCAGTGGTTACGCCTGGCTTTGCACTCAGGAATCACTCCTGGTAGGGCTCGGGGGACCATATAGGATGCCAGGGATCAAACCCGGGTTGGCCACGTGCAAGGCAAATGCCCTACCACTGTACTGTCACTCTGGCCTCAGATTTTTTTAATTTATTTTTTATTATAGACAAAAGCCCTGACTGTTGATACATTTTTTAGAGTTGAGACTGATTAGATAACAAAATTTCAATATTAAAATTCTTATGTGGAACATTCAAAATTTTTATATGAAGATTATTCTCTCTCAGCCCGGGTTAAGCCCTTTTCTGAGCACCTACTAGGCTGTTTGCTGCTAGCTGAGCCTTCTGCTACTGTTTTTGCTTGTTGAGTTGATGTCTCTGTTACTTTTCTATCTAATTTGGGGTGTTCCCACTGGGATTTTCATATTGTGGAATTAAGAGGTGTCATACACAGTTGCGCGTGGCCCAGAAACTTCAGGATTTATTAGTTCTTGATATTAAAGGACTGGAGCGATAGCACAGCAGGTAGGGCATTTGCCTTGCACACAGCCGACCCGGGTTTGGTTCCTCTGTCCCTCTCGGAGAGCCCGCCAAGCTACAGAGAGTATCCTGCCCGCATGGCAGAGCCTGACAAGCTACCCGTGGCGTATAGGATATGCCAAAAACAGTAACAATAAGTCTCACAATGAGAGATGTTACTGGTGCCCGCTCGAGCAAATCGATGAGCAACGGGATGACAGTGACAGAAGTTTTTGGACTCTGGCTTACAGCACTGTAGTGGATAGGGTTTCACATCTAACCCTTGACCACCCTGCAGCCCCCCTCTTCTCCCAGTTGACCACTTCTCTCTCCCTCCACCGTAGACACCGCCCCCTCCCTGTCCTGTCCCCAAGCCCCTGGCTCCTGCTTCCTGCTGGTATCAGTTCTCCTGTTCTTGGTTTCCATTGTCTGTGGGTATTTGATAGTCCCCCATTAACTTTATGTCCCGCATAGGCAAGACCCTTCTGTGTGGGTCTCGCTCCCTCTGAGAACTTCACTCAGCGTGATACGCTTCAGGGCCTGCCAGGTAGCAGCGAACTTCATAACTTTCATCTTTCCTTATGGCCAAGGATTACTCCATTGTGCATATGAACCATCTTTTTGTTTGTTTGTTTGGTTTGGTTTTTTGGCCCCCACCTGGCTATGCTCAGGAATTACTCCTGGTGGTGCTCGGGGGATCACATGGGATGCTGGGAATCGAACCTGGGTCAGCTGCATGCAAGGCAAATGCCCTACCTGCTGTGCTATCATTCCAGCCCCAGTTCATAGTTTTATTTTTTATTTTTTATTTTTTAATGTTTTTCATTAGTGAATCACCATGAGGTACTGTTACATACTTACAAACGTTCATGTTTGCGTTTCAGTCATACAGTGATACGCACCCCTCCACCAGTGCCCATTCTCCACCACCAATGATCTCAGTATTCCTTCCACCTTCTCACCTCCTCCCCCTCCCCACCCCGCCTCTGTGGCAGGGCAAGCCCTTTTGTTCTTTCTCTCCTTTTGGGTATTGTGGTTTGAAATAGAGGTATTGAGTGGCCATTTGGTCTATAGTCTGTTTCAGCAGCTCTCAACCTTAGCGGGTCCTCCCAGCACCCTTTTTTTTGGGGGGGGTCACACCCGGTGATGGTCAGGGGTTATTCCTGGCTCTGCACTCAGGAATTACTCCTGGCGGTGCTCAGGGGACCATATGGGATGCTGGGAATCGAACCCAGGTCGGCCGCGTGCAAGGCAAACGCCCTACCCGCTGTGCTATCGCTCCAGCCCCCCGGCACCCTTTACTTGCTGGTCCCTTCTCTGTCTGAGCTGCATGTGAGTCTGGCTTCCAAGCCGTAGGGCAAACCTCTTGGTCCTTATCTCTACTATTCTTGGGTGTTAGTCTCCTATTCTGTCACTTTCTATTCCACAGATGAGTGCATCTTTCTATGTCTGTCCCTCTTTTTTTTTTTTTTTTTGCTTTTTGGGTCACTCCTGGCTCTGCACTCAGGAATCACCCCTGGCGGTGCTCAGGGGACCATATGGGATGCTGGGATTCGAACCCGGGTCGGCCGCGTGCAAGGCAAACGCCCTACCCGCTGTGCTATCGCTCCAGCCCCTGTCCCTCTTTTTTCTGACTCATTTCACTTAACATGATGCTTTCCATGTTGATCTACTTATACGCAAATTTCATGCCCAGTCTATAGTTTTAAAGACGCTCCTTTAATGCTTCTTGCAAGCCTGGTTTCAAGTCAATGGATCTTTACCTTTTTTTTTTCTTTTTGGGTCACACCGGGCGATGCTCAGTGGTTACTCCTGGCTCTGCACTCAGAAATTACTCCTGGCAGTGCTCGGGGGACCCTATGGGATGCCGGGGATCAAACCCGGGTCGGCTGTGTGCAAGGCAAACACCCTACCCACTGTGCTATCAGTCCGGCCCCCAAGATCTTTACCCGTTTTATTAAGATACTGTGATTAACTGTTAATACACTTTTCCTGCAAACATCATTCTAACTCCACATCCATTCCCGTAGAACTGTTTTCTCCGTCAGTGTCCCAGGGGCCCCTCCTGGACACCCCCTTTCCAGATAAGCTCAGGTTTGAGCTCCAGCATCTCAGGGTCCTCCAACAAGACCTTAAATCAGTAGACAGGGTAGCAAACGTCAGCGAGGAAGGACCTCCTGGGGTCCGACTCCACACTGGGAACTGGGCAGCTCTGCTCTGACGTGGTTTTCTCTTTGGGTTCCAGTGGAGGTCGCAAGTTCCTGACCTCTAGATGTTCGTTTCTAGGTCTTCCCGTTCTGCCTGGTCAGTTCTACGAGGGACGTCCAGACGCTTGGGGTCCAGTCTTCTGGTGAGCGCCCGCCTTCTGCTAGCCAGCTGGGAGAGAAGACACTAAAAATGGCTCAGAGTTGAGAGTTAGGTCGAGCGTGAGCTACAACCCTCAGTGGATCGTCCCATCTCACTGGAAAGGGGGCGGGTTGGCTTTGGGTTCTGTGTCAGATACATGTTGGATGCTCAAATAGCAATTTCGGGCCTTGCTGGAGTAGTGACTGGAAGTACAGAAGTTACGGGTAAACATTTGAAAACTTCTGTGACAGTCTGACATCGTTTTAATGCCCGCTGAATCAGTAATGAAAACATTGGCTTGCATTGTATCTCTAAACATTTTTCTAGCAGTTAATTTGTATAAGAGTGTCAGGCTGGGGGCTGTAGCACAAGTCCAGTGGGGAGGGCGCCTTTCTTGCACGCAGCCAACCCGAGTTTGACCTCCAGCATCCCATATGGTCCCCGGAGTACCGCCAGGAGTGATCCCTGAGCACCACCAGGTATGACCCAAAAACTAAGGGCGGAGGTGGGGGGAAGCATCAGTTCAGAGCGGTTTGGAACTACACACAGCAGCTTCTTTGCTGGGTGGTTTGAGAAGTACCAACTGGTACCCAAGAAGATGCTTGGTTCCTTTGTGCCTTTCTCCTTTGGAAGTGCCAAGGTGGTTATCATGGCCCCTGGGAAGGGCAGATTCTGGACATAAGCCCCCCAGAAAGCCTGTTCTAGAGATAGCACTCCCCCACCCCTGCTTGTCTTAGAGAGGTAAGGGGGAAAGACTCGGGGTGTACAGGGAACACCCCGAGGCTTACTTCTGAACTCGACTGGGATGCATGTGGTTCCTGCTTCTCTGTTCTGGGGAAGCAGAGAACGTGTGTGCTCTCTCTGTCTCTCTCTGTCTCTGTCTCTCTATGTCTCTGTATTTCTCCTCTCTCTCTCTCTGTCTCTGTCTCTCTGTCTCTGTCTCTCTCTCTCTCTCAAACCATGCCCAGGAGGAAAAAGTTCAGCCCAGAACAAATTCAATTCTCATTTCCCAAGATGTTCAATCAGAGGGGTCGAAGCCAAGGGATGCTCAGAGGCCACTGGGGAAAACGAGGCTCATTAAAGGGAACTGGAGTCTCTCCTGGGCTTGAAGGCCCTGGAACGAGGCACCCACCATCCATTTTTTCAGACTGCTTTTTGGCCAGGTCTGTCCTCGGGACTCTTTGGAGTGAATCAGCGCGTCTTTGTTTGCATCTTCTGGAATGCCAGAGTCCCGAGGCCAAGGACTTAGCGAAAGCTGCGCATTTAATCAGTTGAACACTTCCTTATGTTTTCCTGGTTTGTTCTCATAACAAATGACCTTAGTCCAACTCCTAGCAACGAGTGATTGTGGAATGTTCCCTCCTGAGGAATATGCCTGCTTTTTTTTTTTTTTTTTTGGCTTTTTTGGTGGTTGTTGTTCAGAAGCCAGCTGAGTCTGTTCGGGCAACGATGATCATTAAGACATCAGGGAAATGGTGGTCCTGTGTGCCCAGTAGGTGAGCCATGAGGGAATACAGTCAGAAAAGCCGTTGCTCGGATGGGGGAACCGTTCGGGCTTATTAAAGGCGGGTCACTTACCTGACAGGCGCAGTGGCTGCGTATCTAAGTGTCCTGCATGTTCTTACCAGTGTCCTCATACCCAAGGCAATACTGAGGCCTACTCCTGGCCTGGAGTCAGGATATCAGCATCTTTCGGCCATCCGAGAACAGCACGATGCAGTTCCTTCGGTTGTGCGTTGGATACACATCAACTATCGGTACCTGTCCCTGCAGTCCCTGGTCATTGGAGCAAATACTGATCAGGCTTTCTATACCTCTATTGTAGCAGTAACTTGGTTTTGTTTGGGGAAGCACCCAGGTGCTCAGGCTACTGCTGGCCTAGTACTTGGGGATCTGCTAAGTGGTGATCCTCAAGGCGCACAATGCCAAGGACTGACCCCAGGCTCCCTGCACGTGTTCCAAACCTTTGAGCCAGCTCTCTGGCCCCTGGCAGGAATTTTTGCCCATGGTAGTTCACCGCAATGTTACATCAATACTACTTCTCCACACGCTCTTCTTTACTTTCTTGTGGCATTTTCACCTTGGATGGTCCGACAGACCCAAGTTCATTTCCTTCCAGTGTCTACTAGAAAGGAAACCCAGGAGGGCTGCATGATGGAAATGTCCCAGTGGGAAGAACCAGGCCTGCCCCCTAAGAGGGGCTCAAATATTTTTCAGCTTCATAAATGACATCCCTCTCGGGCAGATGTCATAAACCTTCCCTGCTTAACAAGGAAGCTGGTGTGTGTGTGTGTGTGTGTGTGTGTGTGTGTGTGTGTGTGTGTGTGATTAAATACACTCAGTTAAATACACAGGCTTAAGTTGCAGTTTTTTGAAAAAAGAAAATTCTTCAAGAGTAGTATTGGGGGGCTGGAGCAATAGCACAGTGAGTAGGCTGTTTACCTTGCGCAAGGCTGAACCAGGTTCGATACCCAGTATCCCATATGGTCCCCCAAGCACCACCAGGAGTAATAGCTGAGTGCAGAGCCAGGAGTAACACCTGAGCATCGCTGGGTATGACCCAAAAAGAAAAAAAAAAGGAGTGTTGGGGCCTGAGAGGGAGTAGAGGCATGTGGTTGACCCCAGTTCAATCTCAGAGACCACCTGGTCCCCTAAATACCACAGGGAGTAACCCCTGGGCCCAGCGTCAGGAGTAGCCCCTGAACACTGCCCAGTCTGGTCTGCAAACTCTAATTCTTTTTTGTTTGGTTTTTGGGTCACACCCGGCGATGTATAGGAGTTATTACTGGCTCATGCACTCAGGAATTTCTCCTGGCGGTGCTCAGGAGATCATATGGGATGCTGGGAATTGAACCCGGGTTGACTGCGTGCAAGGCAAACGCCCTACCCGCTGTGTTATCACTCCAGCCCCTGGTCTGCATACTCTAAATAAAGAAGTTATAGAATAGTGGTAATAAAACCTTCTTTTCTCTATTGCAATGAAAACTTGACCCATGAGGGAGTTGGATTTGGCACTTCCGGGCCCTCTTCAGAGTAATTAGTATGTATTTATTGCACAGAATGTGCACCGATAATGCGCCATAATGAAGCGTAGCTCCTATTACGGTATATACGGCATGTCCTCTCCAGTGCCCCAGTGATGGCATGCAGGGAAGGGAAAGGTTCCCCCAGATGCCTCAGCCTGACTGTCTTTGCTGAGGCATCATGACCCTCCTCACAAGATAGCTTCCGGGTTGTGAAGGGCCCAGGAGAGCTGCCGGGCCAGAGGACCCCATGCGAGATTCCGGCCCCCTTTGTTGTCTTCACTGACCAGCCCATCCCACGGACGGACAGCTGACCCTCACTGCATGGCTGCATGGCCCAACAGTTTTCTGAATGCGCCTTCATTCCATCCTGCCCAGCGTCCTTCCAGCCACTTTCCCAGCCTGCTCTGCTCCCCCGGGCTCGCTCGCCAGCTGCTTCGAGTCCCAAAGCCGCCTGTCCCCCCAGGAATGGGGCTGTGTCCAGGCGGTCACTCCACCCAGCTGGTCGCTGCATCCCTGGGCACACAGGTGGAACCAGGGATTCCTGCTGGTGCTGAGAGCAAAGAGCTTGGGCACTGCCCTCCTCCCTTCCCAGGCATGTAGGCAGTGAGGATCAGAGCCCGTGACGCTGGCTGGGAAGCAGCTCAGCAGACTGGGTATCATGTGGGATCCCCGGATCCAACCCTGGCGCTACGTGGTCCCCTGGCCACTGCCTGCTGTGACCCAGAAGCCACATAGAAACCATGATAGAAGTTCAAACCATGGGGCTGGAGCAATAGCACAGCGGGGAGGGCGTTTGCTTTGCACGCTGCCGACCCGGGTTCGATTCCCAGCATCCCCTATGGTCCCTCAAGCACCTCCAGGGGTAATTCCTGAGTGCATGAGCCAGAAGTAACCCCTGTGCATTGACAGGTGTGACCCAAAAAGAAAAAAAAAAAGAGAAGTTCAAACCGTGAAACCTGTTTTGTCCACTTTTTATACGCTACCTGTCTGGTTTTCCGAACAATCAGACTTCTACGTTTCAGGTCATGTTAACCTCTGTTTGGGCTAGGGCGACAGTGCAGCAGGTAGGGCACTTACCTCGCTGGGTACAATCCCCAGCACCACATACCATTTCCCCCCCACCCTCAGCCGACCAGGAGAGATTCCCTGCGTGCAGAGCCAGGAGTCAACCCTGAGCATAGCTGGGTGTGGCTCCCAAACCTGAAAACTAACCAACAACAAATCTTTTCATACTTGAAACTGTGGTTAGGAGAGGTGAGCACGCTAGCAGTCGAATGGCTTCTCACCGGTGGTGGAGCAAGGCTACAAATCTGTATTTGACTCCAAACCTCAAGATTGGGGCCGAGCACGTGCTTCACAGCTGACGCCCACCTGGCCTTCAGCCCCGGTGCTGCAATAATAAAATGATGACAACACCCCAAATTGATCGTGACAACCTCCAAGATTGACAATAACAACCCCCAAGATTTCTGGGAGCCACAGAGAGGGCCAACAGTCCCCAAAGGCCCTGATTTTATTCTCCCTGTAAAATACACATGGAAAAACACTGAAAAAAAATAATAAATGGGGCTGGAGCCATAGTCCAGTGGGAAAGGCACTTGCCTAGCATGCAGCCAACCTAGGTTTGATCCCGGCATCCCATATGGTCCCCTGAGCACTGCCAGGAGTGATTCCTGAATGCAGAGCCAGAAGTAACCCCTGAGCATTGCCGGGTGTGCCCCCCCCCATCAAACAAAAATAAATTGAGAAATGGGGCAGGAGCCATAATAAAGTCTGTAACCAGGAGAGCTGGTGAGTGGCCGCACCTCCTTGTGCACATCTTCACCTTAGGAAGAGCATCACTGACCCTTGATCCGAAGAGCATCACTGACCCTTGATCCGAAGAGCATCACTGACCCTTGATCCGAAGAGCATCACTGACCCTTGATCCGAAGAGCATCACTGACCCTTGATCCCAGTTTGACTCTTAAGCTGGGAGGGAGAGAAGCATCCAGAGTCCCTTGGCTGATGGGGCCTTACTGCAGAGCTGCACGAGTGTGTTCTCTCTAGCCAGATGGGGGCCAGGCACCACGGTCTGGACTGACCCCCACCTCAGACTCCTCATCCAGGAGGAAGGAGCAGAGACGTGCTTTGCTGTTTCCACACAGAGAAGCTGGTAGAGGCCGCACCAAACCCCTCGGGGGTGTTTTCTTCTCTTGATGCCCCTTTTCCCCTGTTCTTGGTGTTCAGGCCGTCCATACCCGGCTGTGCACAGGTACTGTCCGCTCAGTGCTCGGGGAGCCTTGTGATACCCAGAATCAAACCCAGGATTCAGGTCTGTGCTCCAGCCCTTTGAGCACCCCCTGGTCCCAGTTTCTGGCAGAATCTAGACTCTTCTCTCTGGCCCTCAGTTAAAACGTCAAAGGAGGAAGTAAGGCGCATGTCCATCGGGCTGGCGGGGGCTACGAGTGGCGCATCCCCCCAGGTCCCTGTTTGCTCTGATGAAGACTAAGGGCAGATATTACCTTCCTCAGCCCGGGACAGCCAGAGCGCCTCAGCCCAGTCAGCCTCTGGGTTTGAAAAGTCTTGGGGAGTTGAGGCCCCCCCGGGCTCCACACACAGACCCCGAGAATGCAGCGGCCTCAGGGGGCTTTCTCCCTGTCTCTAACGGGGCCAGGACCACTCTTGGTGACACTCCGGGTCACGCTGTGAGCTCAGCCGTGGCAGTGCTGGGCCAGGCCAGCGGTGATGAGGGGGTGGGGGCTTTGGGTGGGGTGGGTCCCCTCAGGGCCACAGGTGGAGCTCGGACCCTTACACGTGTTGGCATTTTCCACTGGACACCTCCAGCCCCCACCCCAGCACACGTTCAGGTGGTTAGTTAGAGGCGCTCAATGGCCACGCCCAGAGCACCCACCCTAGAGATGGTTCAGTCACCGGATATGCGTGACTTCAGTGTCATCTGAGGGCAGGTGGAAAGACAGACGCCTCCTCCCTCTCCCCTCTCCTGTCTCTTCCCTCTCCTATCTCTCCTCTCTCCTCTCTCCTCTCCCCTCTCCCATCCTCTCCCCTCCTCTCCCATCCTCTCCCCTCCTCTTCCCTCCTCTCCTCTCCTCACTTCTCCTCTCCTCCCCTCCCCTCTTCCCTCTCTCTCCTATCCCCCCTCCTCCTCCCCTCTGCCCCCTCCCTTCCCTCTCCCGACTCTCTCAACTCTCCCCTTTCTCTCCTTTTTCCCTCCTTTCTACGCTCTTCTCTCTCTCCTCTCTTTCCACTTTGCTCCCACATTCTTCTTTATTTTTTTTCCACCCACAAGGTGAGTTTCCCTTCCTTACTCATGTAAACAGTCCTCTCCACCAGCATTTCTCAGCCAGGGTCCACATGATCGCCCTGTGCGCCCAGGATATTCCAGTGGGACCATAAGGGAAATTTGCATAGGGGGGCTCTCAGCAGGAGACTAACACACAACTGGTGTGTGTACACGTGCATGTTGCGTGTGTGCCTGTGTGTGTGCCGTGTATTCATGTATGCATGCCCATATGTGTGTGTGCATGTGCCTGTATGCATGCGCATGTGTGCCTGTGTGTATCTTTGTGTGCCCGTTCGCGTGTGCCTGTATGTCTGTGTCTGCGTGTGTGCCTGCCCGTGCGCGCGCTAGTGTCGGAGCGTGCCATGCGCCGTCCCAGGCGCGGGCTTTGTGGGTCGTGCAGGCGCCTGTGCTTCTGGAAGGAGCCGGCAGAGTTCAGTGCTGAGCTGGAAACCGGCGCGGGCCCTGCGCGTGTGTCTCCAGAACTACCGAGCAGCGGCTGTAGGAGCAAAAGGCAGGGGCCAGGCGGCATCGGAGGTGACGCGCGGGGCTCCGGGCGCACGACCCTGCGCCCCTCATCGGACACGCTCCCTTGGCAGCTGCAGGGACCAGACCGTTTTCTCCCTCGCTCACGAACCCCCATTGTAAGGCTGAGTGGCTCGTTCACGTGGCCGGGATGGTCCGGCCGAGACCCCTTCGCCGGCCCCTCCCCCGCTCTCCCGCAGGGAGGCGTCTCCAGACCAGACCCCGGACCCGTTTCCAACCGCGGGTCCCACTGTCTGGGGTTTGTGGCTCTCTGGTAGGAGCGGGGGCGATAGAGGACACTCAGCACCTCCTGTCCCACCCACCCACTGCGCACCCCACGTCCTGGGCACCCCTCCACCCCCAGGACTCTCCTTAGCCCCACCACTCAGTATTGTCACTTCTTGCATGATTGGGGGAAGGGGGGTGGATCCCACGGGGGTGCTTTCAAGAGATTCCCCCCTCCTTGTGGTGTTGAACTTCAAACTGGGTCAGCCAGCTTAACCCTTACTCTCTCTCCAGTCCTAAACCACTTTTCTTATCTGAAAAAAGGACATGATTCTCTTTCTGTGTGTGTGGGGGGGTGTTAATTCGATTGTTGGGTACACTGAATTGCTAAATGTGGCCCCCAAATCAAAACAAAACAAAAGTCTCTTTAGGGAGGTGGGGTGGGGTTTGGGCCACACCTGGTGGTGTTCAGGGGCTGCTCCCTCCCGACTCCTGGCAATGCTCAAGGGACCAGCTGCGGTGCCAGGGATGGAACCCGGGTCAGCCGAGTGCAAGACAAGTGCCTTAACCCTGCTGCTAGCTCTCCTTAATCTATGTGTCTTGGGGCTGGAGCGATAGCACAGCGGGTAGGGCGTTTACCTTGCACGCGGTCAACCCGGGTTCGATTCCCAGCATCCCATGTGGTCCCCTGAGCACCGCCAGGAGTGATTCTTGAGTGCATGAGCCAGGAGTAACCCCTGTGCATCGCCGGGTGTGACCTAAAAAGCAAAAAAAAAAAAAACCATGTGTCTTAATAAATGTGTGACATCGCTAAGATTAATAAAGGGGCTTCTCAGCAGGAGGCTGTGAAGATTCAGTAAGGCAACACAGGCAGCATACGTGACATAATGCTGGTCACATAGTAGACAACCAAAGGTGCTCTGCTATTAAAACAGACACCATGCAGAAATCCTTTTTCTCACACCAAAACCCAGAGCCTTACACAAGCAAGCAAGTCTTTTATTACGGATTGGCATTCCCAGCTAGCCAGAGAGCACTTTCTCTATTTATTCCTTTCTTCCTCCCCACCCCTCTTTCTTTCCGTGTGGGGATTGAACCCAGGTTCAACCACGTCCTTACACTTCCCTGCTGAGCCCGTCTGGGCCCAGGGGACTGACCTTCCTACCAGTAGGGTTTGTCCCTCCCTGAGCTTCATGGCAATTCAGCCATGTGTAGCGTCTGGGGGAAGGTTCTGGGACCAGAAGTCGATGAAGGATGGTGACCCTAAGTCAGAGAAATGTGGCACAGGAAACTGTTTGGAAGACTTTGGGGAAGAGCTGCATAATTTGTGGGGTTCACTGCAAAATGAAGATATGGAGCCCCTGACTCAAGAATTAAAAATTGTCAGGCTGGAGCTGGAGTGATAGCACAGTGGGTAGGGCATTTGCCTTGCATGTGGCCGACCCGGGTTCGAATCCCAACATCCCATATGGTCCCCTGAGCACCTCCAGGGGTAATTCCTGAGTGCAGAGCCAGGAGTAACCCCTGAGCATCGCCAGGTGTGGCCCAAAAAAAAAAAAAAAAGAATTGTCAGGCTGGTGGTGTAGAATAATCACCAAGCACATTTTTTGCTGAGCGATGCCTTGGCACCTCGTGGTCCCCCAACACCAACCCAGAGGTAGCCCCTAACCGCTTTTGGGTGTAGCCGAAAAAGCAAAAAATAAAAGACTTTATTTTGTTTTTAGGCAGGTTCATTTTGGGGGGTGGTAACACTCAGCGATGTTTAAGGGTTTGTTCTCCTGGCTCTGCACTCAGGAATCACCTCTAACAGGCACTGGGGAACCATGGGAGATGCCGGGGATAGAACCCAGGTTTGCCAACAAAGCAGAGACTCTGAAAAATAATGATGTAGGGGCCTTGGGGAAAACAGCAGGTGGAGACGGGGAGGGGATGAGGAGATGGGACGAGAAGGGAGGGAGGTGCTGCCCCGGACCCAGATGAGATGCTTTCGGGAGCTCTGAAGAGACCCAGGGACTCAGAGGCATGCCAGTAAGAGGACCCCAGGGCTGGCACAGAACACCTGGCCAGGAGCCGGATGTTCTCCCACACTCCCCATTCCTTCCTGGTCTGTCTTGCGTGTGCCCTCTGCCTACTTCCGGTTTCCTTCTGGCTTGGGCACAGGGCTCAGAGGAGCTGGAAGCCCATGAACGCAGGTCTGTATCCCGAGCCCAGAGTCCGCCACTCTGTGATGGCCAAGCTCCCCTGATTTCAAAACTTGTTGGGTTGCAAAATCTCTTTTTCTATTGGGAGGGGGAGGTGGGACTGACTCTGGCCGTTCCCAAGCCAGGGTTCAGCCACTCCAAGAATGAGTCAGCAGAGCGTTCTCAAGACTCCTACCACTTCCTAGACGGGCGCTTTGGGCTAGTGACCCTGCTTTGATGCTTTCTCCCTTGTAGAATAAAGACAGCATTGGCGTCTCTTGGTGCAAGAGATGATTGATAAGGTGAAAGAAGGGCATGTCAGATGCCAGTGTGTGTTAGGTCTTATTATTTTTTTGTTCTGTATTATGGGAAAATACATGGAACATGCATTTACCCATGTTAACATTTTTGGCTGGGCTTGGTGCTCAGAGGGCTGGCAGTGGGAACCACGCAACATCATAAATCAACCCTGGGCATCCTGCATGCAAAGCTTGTGTCCCAGCCCACCAAACTATCTCTATGGTCCCATTTTGGGGGTTGTTCTCACTCCTGGCTTTCTCTCTACTCAGGAATCACTCCTGGCAGTGCTCGGAGGACCATATGGGATGCTGGGGGTCAAACCTGGGTCAACTGAGTGCAAGGCAAGTACCCTGGCCACTATACTATCACTCTGGCCCCCGATGGCCCCGTTTTTTTTTTTTTTTTTTGCTTTTTTGGGTCACACCTGGCGATGCACAGGGGTTACTCCTGGCTCTGCACTCAGGAATTACCCCTGGCCGCGCTCAGGGGACCATATGGGACGCTGGGATTTGAACCCGGGTCCGCCGCGTGCAAGGCAAACGCCCTACCCGCTGTGCTATCTCTCCAGCCCCTGGCCCCGTTTTTAACATGGGAGGGAAGCTTGGGTCACACCCAGAGGTGTCATAGCTTACTCCTGGCTCTGTGCTAAGGGATTACTTCTGGTGGTGCCCAGGGGACTCGAGGCAGTACTGGGAATCAAACCACGGTCAGCCACATGGCAGGCAAGTGCCTTACCCCTAGGACTATCTTGCCAGGTCCCCTTTTCACACATTGGAGTGTTCCGTTCAAGTTGCGTGAATTCCATTCACAATCGTAGGCAGCCATCCGCAGAAATGATGCTGTTACCTTCCCCCCAGGTGCTGTCCCGTCATGGGGCTGGAGCGATAGCACAGCAGGTAGGGCATTTGCCTTGCACACAGCCAACCCGGGTTCGATTCCCAGCATCCCATATGGTCCTCTGAGCACCGCCAGGGTTAATTCCTGAGTGCAGAGCCAGGAGTAACCCCTGTGCATTGCAAAAAAAGGGCTGTTCCATCAGTCCAGACAGCAACTCTTGGCTTTTAGTGATCATTATTATGGTTATTTCCAACATGCCAGGAATTACGCTTTGGAAGAGGGTGGCAGAGACACTCCCGAAGAAAGGAACATGCTGGGTTAGCACCACAGCCGCCCTCAAGCCAGCGGTCACTTTACAGTCCTGCAGATCTTCCTCACTGTGTCTCTCACACTCTACTTTCTGCCATTCTTCCAAGAAAGGCTTCTTTTTTTTTTTTTTTTTTTTTTTAGGTCACATCAGCGATGCCCAGGGGTTACTCCTGGCTCTGCACTCAGGAATTACTCCTGGTGGTGCTCAGGGGACCCTATGGGATGCTGGGAATCGAACCTGGGTTGGCCGCATGCAAGGCAAACACCCTACCTGTTGTGCTATCTCTCCAGCCCCAAGGAAGGCTTGTTGGAGTCGGAAGAGGTTCTCATCCTTATTTACAGAAGATGAGTCGGGGGTTCTGGAAGTGGGTCTTACCCAACAGCTCCTATTTTGCCTGTCAAAAGTCAGGACTCCCTGTTCACTTCCGAAATACTGTGTATCACCCTGTCGGTGTCATTCACTTAGTCCCCGTAGGTGCTCCGCTTTAAATTAGGTCAAGGAAGAGAAGAATGTTTAGAGTAGAATTGAGGGGGGTCACGGAGAGGCTCTTTCTCTGAGAAGTACAAGAAATCTGACAGCCGGTTTAGTTTAGCAATTTCATTCCTAACGTCCAGGAAAAGCAATCAGAACTGAACTTTATTGAGTCATGGAGTCATCCCGGGGAAGCCAGAGCGGCCAGACTCCTCCTGCCTCCTAACTTTTACTAATGAAAGTTCTGAAATATGTTCTGGAAACAAATGGAGTTACAAAGCAGATTTTTTTTTTTTTATGAGGAAGAAAGAAAGGATTCCATTAAAATGGAAATGGGTGCATTTCTGGCAGGGTTTGGGGGTGTGGACAGAGAAATGTGTTTTGCCTGATTGACTTGAGTGCAGATTTTTTGAGTGGAAAACACCTTTGCCAAACGCCAAAAGCCTTTGTTTTAGACAAAAATCACAGGAAGAAATCTGATGTGTCCTCGGGCCACCCCTCGGGCCCCTTTCCGTGGAGATTAATGTCTGCACTTAGGCGCTCTTTCAATTAAATTAATGGCTCCTGTTTGCGCTGGACACTCACCCTCCATTTGGCATTCGGACTCATTTCCTCGTGCCTGGTTCTGGAAAGAAAGTCACTTAGGGTGAGCGAACGGCTCCGGGGATGCACTGCTATAAGGATTCTCCTGGCCATGGCTTTGTTTATTGTTTTCGGTTTTGTTTGGGGCAGGGAGGGGACCCTACCCAGTGATGGTCAAGGTTTACTGTGCTCAGGGATCACTCCTCGTGGTGCTCAGAGGACCGGAGGGCACAGGGGATCGGACCTGGGTCGACTGTGCGTCAGCAAGCACACGGCCTGCCCCGGCACCAGGGTCATTCCTCTCTCTGGCAGACGGACGGACGGTTCTCCTGCGCCTTCTCCTCCCAAGGCGCAGAGCTTCCGCCTGGCTTCTCTCCACCCCCCTCCCCCTACCCCCTGCCCCACCATCCCAGCCTCACCCCCGTCCTGCTTCTACTCTAGTTTCCTCAGTCCTGCAGTGTCAGACGACTGATGTCCTGCGCTGTCTGCGGTCCCCAGGTCCTGCCCAGGCTGTCCTGGCACCTCTTTATCTCTGATCCTGAACATTTTCCCCCTTCACTGCCAGTGAAATCCGAAGATGCAGCTGATTCTAAGACTTTCCTGTTTCCGTCCCTCCCTCCTTCCCTCCATCCAGCCATGTCCAAGTGGACGACTTTCCTTTGACATTCCCGAAGTATCAGCCTGTGGGGGTCATTCGCTTAGAGTCTCCGTATGTGCTCTGCTTTAGATCAGGGCAAGAAAGAGAGGAATGTTTAAACTAGAATGGATGGGGGTCTCGACGAAGCTCTCTGTGAGAAGAGCAAGAATTTGACAGCCGGTTTAGTTGAAATTGAAATTGAAAGCAATTTCAATTTCCTTCCTTCCTTCCTTCCTTCCTTCCTTCCTTCCTTCCTTCCTTCCTTCCTTCCTTCCTTCCTTCCTTCCTTGCTTCCTCCCTCCCTCCCTCCTTCCCTCCCTCCCTCCCTCCTTCCCTCCCTCCTTTCTCTTTCTTTCTTTCTTTCTTTCTTTCTTTCTTTCTTTCTTTCTTTCTTTCTTTCTTTCTTTCTTTCTTTCTTTCTTTCTTTCTTTCTTTCTTTCTTTCTTTCTCTCTCTCTTTTCTATCTCTCTCTTTCTTTCTTTCTTTCTTTCTTTCTCTCTCTCTTTTCTATCTCTCTCTTTCTTTCTTTTCTTTCTTTCTTTCTTTCTTTCTTTCTTTCTTTCTTTCTTTCTTTCTTTCTTTCTTTCTTTCTTTCTCTCTCTCTTTTCTATCTCTCTCTTTCTTTCTTTCTTTCTTTCTTTCTTTCTCTCTCTTTTCTATCTCTCTCTCTTTCTTTCTTTCTTTCTTTCTCTCTCTCTTTTCTATTTCTTTCTTTCTTTCTTTCTTTCTCTCTCTCTCTCTTTTCTATCTCTTTCTTTCTTTCTTTCTTTCTTTCTTTCTTTCTTTCTTTCTTTCTTTCTTTCTTTCTTTCTTTCTTTCTTTCTTTCTTTCTTTCTCCCTTCTTTCCTTCTTTCCTTCTGTCTTGTTTTTTGGTTTTGGGCCACACTTGGAGGTGTTGAGGGCTTGCTCCTGGCTTCGCTTTCAGGGATAACTATCTCCTGGTGGGGTTCAGGGGACCTTACAGAGTTCTGGAAATCAAAAGTGGCTCAGCATATGCGAGGCACAGGCCCTGCCCTCTTTACCATCTCTTGGGCCCCTTTCTGCCTTTCTTGACTCTTTCATCCATGTGGATTTCAGCCTTCTGCTAGACTGTAGAGTTGACGAATTACCAGCAGCGTTTATTGAACGTCTATTCAGTGCCAGGTCCACCATTTCTTGTTGTAATACACAAGGTGATTACTCCCCCCTGAGTTTGTAATGCAGTGCTCCTTCAACTTTAAAAAGGAAAAGAAAATCGATAAGTGGAGAAACTGAAGACATGCGATTTGTAATGCTATGATTATAAACCACACATGACTTTCAGTTTATAAATAGAAGAAAAGAAATGCTCCCTGTTTTTTTTTCCTGGGCCGTCTTACCATTCCACTGAGCCTTCATGCGCAGAATGCTCATAAAATTACCATTGAGACTAGGAAGGGAGGCCAAGTCATTTGAAATGATCATAAGTAGATCCATTGTGTTTCTTTCCGCCTCTCTTCTTTGCATACATTTTCTTTCCATTTACGAAATTGGAGTCATAAAATGTTCTGTTTTTGCAGACGCGCTCATTATAAACAGCCACTCTGACTAAATGACCAGGAATCAGGCGATGCTGGATGAGCAATTAGTGGGGGAGAATGGGTTACGCTTCCAACCGAAATGAGCGCCCGGTCTTTCTGGAACATTCTTGGGTCTCTTACTTTGATTTGCCAAACAATTCAAATGCTTGAAAGAAAAATCTGTGCTGAGTTCTTGCAGTGTTTCCCCAGCCCACAGACTGAGGGGGTGGCGGGGGAGGTCTTTGAGAGTCAAAGCCCCTTTCCAGCCCTGGAGTCGATAGTAGTGCCGGTGAGGACCTCGCCTTTCATGCCTCCGACCTGGGTTCTATCCCCAGCACCCCATAGGGTCCCCTGAGCCTGCCAGGAGTGGTCCCTGAGTGCAGATCCAGAAGAAATCTCTGAGCATCACCAGGGGTGGCCCCCCCCAGATAAAATGATTCATTAATTGTCACTGTCACTGTCATCCCATTGCTCATTGATTTGCCCGAGCGGGCACCAGTAACGTCTCCATTGTGAGACTTGTTGTTACTGTTTTGGGCATATTGAATACGCCACGGGGAGCTTGCCAGGCTCTGCCGTGTGGGTGAGACACTCTCTGTAGCTTGCCGGGCTCTCCGCGAGGGACAGAGGAATCAAACCCGGGTCGGTGGCGTGCAAGACTAACGCCCTACCCGCTGTGCTTTCACTTCAGCCCAAATAAAATTCCCTGTCCAAAGGTTGGACCCCTGAGTGAGCCCCTTCCCCCCGCATCAGGCAGCCTGGCAGGAGTAGCCCCTGAGCACCTTTGGCTGTGGTCCAAAACTCAAACAAGTCAGTGGAGAAAAGGGCACTGGCATTGTAGCACTGTCGTCCCATTGTTCATCGATTTTCTTGAGCGGGCACCAGTAATGTCTCCATTGTGAGACTTGTCATTACTGGTTTTGGCATATCGAATACGCCACACGTAGCTTGCCAGGCTCTGCTGTGCTGGTGGGATACTGTTGGTAGCTTGCGGGGTTCTCCGAGAGGGACGGAGAAATCGAACCAGGTCGGCTGCGTGCAAGGCAAACAGCCCTACCCACTGTTCCAGTCCAGAGAAAAGGGAATTTCTAAAATTTTAAGTTTGATATCATTGTTTAACAGTAAAGGCAATAGTTTTGTTTAGGATATAGGAGAGGAGAGAAAAGAGAGGGTCATATAGAGTTAAGGAGGAGAGATTTCCCACCCACGCTGGGATGCAGCGTCCCATTTGGGTGTCATTTTCAAGGAGCCCGAGAGCGTGCTCCATGGGCTGAGTGCATAAAGATTGCCGTGGAGGAGGCTGGAATTCCATTCCCAGCACCCCGTGGTCCCCTGAGAATTGCCAGGGTAACCCCTGAGCAAAGAACCAGGAGGAGCCCCTAAGTACTGCTGAGTGCAGCCCCCAAACAAGTGAAGAATAGTGAGAGGCTACTTGGAGGGTTGACCCAGCACTGCCTGGATGACTCTACCCAACACCTGTGGTTTAGAGTTTGTTTGTTTGTTTGTTTTCTTTTTCTTTTTGGGTCACACCTGGCGATGCACAGGGGTGACTCCTGGCTCAGCACTCAGAAATCAACCCTGGCGGTGCTCAGGGGACCATATGGGATGCTGGAATTCGAACCTGGGTCGTCCGTGTGCAAGGCCCTACCCGCTGTGTTATTCCTCCAGCCCCTGTGGTTTATAGTTTGTTTCTTTTTAATCTCTCCACTTCCTTTTTGTTTGTTTGGGGGCCACACCTGGCAATGCTCAGGGCTTACTCTTGGCTCTGCACTCAGAGATTATTCCTGGTGGTGCTCATGGCACCATATGGGATGCTGGGGATCGAACCCGGGTCAGCTGCGTGCAAGACAAGCGCCCTACCCGCTGTACTATCGCTCTGGCTCCCTCCCTGCTCTTTTTCTCCGGTATATGTCTGTGATTTTTAAAAACCATTTGACGGGGGCTGGAGCGATAGCACAGCAGGGAGGGCGTTTGCCTTGCATGCGGCCAACCCAAGTTCGATTCCCACCATCCCATATGGTCCCCAAGCACCGCCAGGAGTGATTCCTGAGTGCAGAGCCAGGAGTAACCCCTGTGCATTGCCGGGTGTGATCCAAAAAGCAAAATACTACTACTACTACTACTACTACTACTACTAATAATAATAATAATAATAATAACCATTTGAGAGAAATTAGAGATAATGTATGAGACAATGTATGTTAGAGGATCCTTAAGGACTCGAGAATAAGGAGAATATGTGCTGAACAGAGAGTTCTGTCATAGAACCACAACCAAACGATCAAAGGGAGAAGTGACTTCCTTCTCTCCCCCTGCCCTTCTCACCTATCCTCACTGTCATTGTCGTTGCACACAACAGTTGGTGTTGGGATAGTTGCAAGGTGGAGGCTGAGGTGCTCACACACTTGGAGGTGGGGTACACCCAGCTGTGCTGCTGCTGGAAGCCTCGGGGTCACATGGTGCCGAGATTCAAACCCAGGGCTCCCCATGCAAAATGCTGGGTTTACTGGTGGTGGAGAATGGGCACTGGTGAAGGGATGGGTTCTTGAACTTTGTATGAGGGAAACAAGAGCACAAAGACGAGTAAATCTGTAACTGTACCCTCATGGTGATTCACTAATTAAAAATAAATAAATAAAAAAAAAGAAAGTCAGTGGAGACTGCTGTATCTCAACATGGGGCCCTCACTCCCTTGTTTCAGAGTCCTGAGAGGTTGTTACGGGCGAAGCCTTCTGTGTTTACGTTTTGTTCATTGGGATTGGTTGCCTTGTCTGTCCATCACACCCCATCCAACCGGGTGTGCTGCTCCTAGTTTATCAGTGCTACAGAGTTCGAGATGTCCCGTGGCAGAAATAGTGGCAGCGCACTCCAAAATTTCTAACAACAGTCCCAGCTACCAGTGAACGAGAAAATATTCTTGTGAAAGGAGATTATCTGCAGGGATAAGGACCTGAGAAGGTCTGGGGGCAGAGTCTTCCGGGGAGATGAGTGATTATGAGCAAAGAAACCTAAGACACTGCCTGGGTGCTCACCCCAGGGACTCACGGAAGCAGCCACGGCAGTCGGAGGAAGCACCGAGCTCCCTCTGTCGCTTCTCAGTGTCTGTCTACAGGTCGGAGCGTGTCAACGACTGATGCATAACAGGGGTTGTGCCACTCAGACTCTCCCCCCAGAAAAAACTAGCCTAGATGGCCAGGGGCAATAGGACAGCAGGAAGGGCGCGCTCTTTGCATGCAGCCGGCTCGGGTTTGATTCCCCAGCATCCTATATGGTCCCCTGAGCACCACCAGGAGTGGTTCCTGAGTGCAGAGCCAGGAGTAACCCCTGTGCATCGCTGAGTGTTACCCACAAAGCAAAAAAAACAGAACCTGCTTCAAAACAGCCTCCAATGTCGCCCCTTTCTGGATCTGCCCCAGCACCCAGGAACTGCCCCTCCTGCAGGGGAGGTACCTGGCATGCCCACTGGTAACGTGGAGACCTCATTGTACCCCCACGGTTACACACGGTTGTGTCCCGGGGGAGCAGCCAGGTGGCAACACTGCAGAACCTCCAGTGCGCATGGGACAGTGTTAGGGGTCGATCTCGTGACCTCATGGTTTCAAGGCGGGTTGTCTGCCATTGCACCACTCTCCCCCATCCCAAAGCTAGGATTTGAAAATTTCTCCCCTGGGCACAGAGCCAGGAATGGCCTTTAAACAAAAACTAAAATGAAATTAAGTCATCGCATGCTAAATGTGTGGGGGCTGGAGCAATAGCACAGCAGGTAGGGCGTTTGCCTTGCAAGCGGGCGACCCAGGTTCGATTCCCAGCATCCCATATGGTCCCCTGAGCACCGCCAGGGGTGATTCCTGAGTGCAGAGCCAGGAGTAACCCCTGTGCATTGCCAGGTGTGACCTAAAAAGCAAAAAAAAAAGTGTGTTTCCGATGTTGCTGCTAGTGAAGCAATTTAAAAACCTTTAAAAATGAAGGATTGCAGCCGGAGCGATAGCACAGCGGGTAGGGCGTTTGCCTTGCACGCGGCCGACCCGGGTTCGATCCCCGGCATCCCATATGGTCTCCAAGCACTGCCAGGAGTAATTCCTGAGTGCAAAGCCAGGAGTAACCCCTGGGCATCGCTGGGTGTGACCCAAAAAGCAAAAAAAAATGAAGCACTGTAGTGGCAGCACTGTTGTCCTGTTCATCAATTTTGCTTGAGCGGGCACCAGTAACGTCTCCATTGTGAGACTTATTACTGTTTTTGGCATATCAAACACACCATGGGTAGCTTGTCAGGCTCTGCTGTGCAGGCGAGATACCTTTGGTAGCTTGCGGGGCTCTCTGAGAGGGAAGAAGGAATTGAACTCCGGTTGGTCACGTGCAAGGCAAACTCTCTACCTGCTGTGCTATCGCTCCAGTCCTTTAAAAGTGTATTGAGAAAAAAACAGGCTTATATATTTTTTATTCTTCTAAAAACATGTGTGTCATTACCAAAAAGAAGATGTCTTTAGGTAATAATAATTTTAATTATTATTTTTGCATCTATGCATAAATATTATTTATTTATCTATGCATCCACACTGCATAGATAATGCCCATAGTTCTAGTTTCTGGTCCATGGGCAAAAGGCAAGCACTTAAAGTCTTCAGGTGGAGTTTCTTACTGCTGGAATTTTGTGTCCGTTTCTTCTTGCAGGATGATTAACCTGATGATAACGGTGGTAACTCTCAGCTCTGCCCTGCTTAACCCAGCCTCTGAGCAGACAGATTCTCAGCTGGTGGATTGGCTCCTTCTGTCCCTTTGTCGTCTGTGGTTTAGGATTTCCTGGGCATCTGCACTGGAAATTGAAGTCCTGGCACTACCTTGGGTCTTATCTCCTTGACTTTCCTCTCCAGGCTGCTTCTGATGAGTAGGGGCCCTGTGGCATCGTGGTCTATAACCTTGACCCACGTTCTGCCTCACTGATCCGCCTGGTTCTCCTGCATGCTGCTCATCTGCACCGTCATCGCTTCTCCCTGTCCAGGAGAGTTGGAGGACCGTGGTCCAGTCCCGTAGTGTCTCTGCATGGTTGTGGGCGGGCACTGTTAGGCCTGGCCTTGGATTCCTCATTTTTTTTTTTCTTTTTCTGGGTCACACCCGGCGATGCACAGGGATTACTCCTGGCTCGTGTACTCAGGAATTACTCCTGGCGGTGCTCGGGAGACCATATGGGATGCTGGGAATCGAACCTGGGTCGGCCGCATGCAAGGCAAACGCCCTACCCGCTGTGCTATCGCTCCAGCCCCCTTTGCTTTTTTTTTCTTGTTTCGTTTTGCTTTTAGCTTTTGGTCTTTGTTTTGGGGCCATACCCAGTGATGCTCAGGTGTTACTCTTGGCTCTGCGCTCAGGGATCACTCCTGGCAGTGCTCAGGGGACCATATGGGCTCTTGTCTATAGAATACCAAGCGTAATTAAATCCCTGACACCACATATGCATCCCTCAATGTTGCCAGGAGTGATGTCTGAGCACAAAATTGGAATAAACCTGAGTACTGCTAGATGTGACCCCCCCAAAACAGATAAATTAGTAAATAGATAAGCTATGGGTTATAGGCTGTGCAGATGACTCCAAGAAAGGACTCCTGCTTTGCATGCAGAAGCCCTGAGTTCAGTCAAAGACACCTCCTGGTCCCCTGAACACACCCCCCTTCCCAAACATTGTATTGGGAGAAGCCCCCAAGTACCACTGAGTGTGGCCACAAAAAAAAAATAGGTGAGCAATAAGTGTTTACAAGGATATGGAGAAATGTAAACCTTTGTGCACTTCAGGTGGGAATGTAAACTGGTCCAGCTCCTTTAGAAAATAGCCAGGCAAGTTTCTCAGATGATTAAACAGAGTTACAATGTAACCAGCAATTCTGCAAACTAGGTCCACACAAAACCTCAAATAAGAATGTGCTCAGATGGAAAACAAAATTCAAAACAACTCCATCAGCCAGAAATGGATAAATAGTAATATTCATACAAAGGAACAAAAGCTTTGTTACTTGCAGAGAAAAGTGAATGGATCCCTAAATGCATAGGAACTAATCTATGGGAAGAGAAATCAGACCGCAATTGTCCCTGTGAGAAAAACGGGGTCTGAGTTGAAAGGAAAAGAGAATCGCTTTCTGGCCTCTTAGTTAAGATCAAGTGTTAGTACATTGAGTAGGGCACTTGCCTTGCCCATGACCAACCAAAGTTCAATCCCCAGCACCTCATATGGTCCCCCAAACACTTCCAGGAGTGATTCCTGAGTGCAGAGTCAGGAGTAAGCTCTGAGCATCACTGGGTGTGGCAAAATAAAAAAAAATCAGGGGCTGGAGCAATAGCACGGTGGGTAGGGCGTTTGCCTTGCACTCGGCCAACCTGGGTTCAATTCCCAGCATCCCATATGGTTCCCTAAACACCGCCAGGAGTAATTCCTGAGTGCATGAACCAGGAGTAACCCCTGTGCATCGCCGGGTGTGACTCAGAAAAAAAATCAAGTGTAGTATCTCTTCTTATCAGTTTAATATCAGAAGCTTCCTCTGCCTTAGAACAATAAATTAGATCGACTTTTGGAGCCAGAAGTTCCTCTAAGCGCTTGTTCTGTCCACATAAGACATGAGCCTGGTATTTCAGTTCTTCCAGGAATGGTGCATACCTTCCAGGAACAAAAAATGAGGATGGGAACAAAAAAAATTAGAAAGAAAGAAAAGAATGTAACAAGGTGAGGGAACTTTCTAGAACTTTAGATGCTAATTATAGGAACATGTACAGTTGTTAAAATGAATTGAACATTCAAATCGTTGCACTTCTTTTGAAAAGTAATGCCATTGTGGGGGCCAGCGGGACTTGCCCTGATTGAACCAGCCAACCTGGGTTCAACCGCTGGAACTGTATATGAGCACTGCGTTGGACCAGAAATAGCCCCTGAGCACCACTGAGTGAGCTCCCAAAACAAAAACCATTGGGGGGGGGGGCTGGAGAGGTGTATCAGGAATAGAGTACTTGGTGTGAGACTCTGGATTGGATCCCCAGCACCATAAAAATAAATAATACTCTTTTACTCTTTTTTTCTAGTGTGACTGCCTTCACATTTGATGAGGGAAAAAGCATCCCCTTACATATGATCTAATAGCTGTGAAAAACTCTCCCAGCCAAAAATAACTTTCCCCATCAGCTTAAGGATGGATTGAATTTCTGCTTCTCCATTAGCGTCTCCTTTGATGTCAAGTACTGAAGTCGTAAATAAAATGCTGTATTACATCTTCCTGATGACTATTATTAGCACATCATGAAGTTATGAGCTTTGCTTTCCTTCCCTTTATTAGCAAGTCACCCTCAACCCACTATCGATAAAGGCAAGTTTGTCAAAGCCTCATCTCTTTTTGGGCTGGAGAGATAGCACAGCGGGTAGGGTGTTTGCCTTGCATGTGTCCGACCCAGGTTCGATTCCCAGCATCCCATAGGGTCCCCTGAGCACCACCAGGAGTAATTCCTGAATGCAGAGACAGGAGTAACCCCTGAGCATCACCGGGCATGACCCAAGAAAGCAAAAAGAAAAAGAAAAAAGCTTCATCTCTTTTTTGTTTGTTTGGGCTACAGGCTCCAAGTCAGGGCTTACTCCTAGCTCTGCACCAGGGATCCCTGCAGTACTCAGACCATCTGAGGTGCTGAAGATCCAACCTGGGGTGGTCAAAGCAAAGCAAATACCTCATCCACTGTGCTATTGCTCCGGCGCCTCCATCCCACATCTTAAAATGGAAAATGTTTATAAACCATTTCAAACTCCACTTCTGTCTCACAGTGTTAAGACCATAGTCTTCATTCCACCAAACTTAGCTCAACAAAGCAAGACACTTTCAGCTTAAAATTCACATGTTAAGGACACGGGACTGTGGCTCAATACAGAGCACTTGCCTTGCAGGTCTGAGGCCCTGAGTTCAATTTTAAGTAAAGACAAACAGGGGCTGGAGCAGTAGTACAGTGGGGTAGGATATTTATCTTGCATACAGCTGACCCGGGTTTAATCCCCAGCATCCCACGTGGAGGACTAGGGAAAGCCTTCTGTGTGGCGTCTCTTAGAGATCTCCCTAACCCTGGGCCTGGAGAGCGAAAGGGCGTTTGCCTTGCACACGGCCAGCCCAGGTTCAATCCCCGGAACCCCGTGGTTCCCAAAACCAGCAAGAATGATCCTTGAGCACATACTATGTGTCTGTCCCTCCCCTGAGTCCTCAGAAGTAAGCCCTGAGCAGAGCCAGGTATGGACCCAAAAACAAACAAAAATCATCTGTATCACGATTCTTATCAACCCTCTGGGATCCCTAGCATGCCCACTCCAAGAGTGCTTTGCAGATCAGCGGGAACATTTGTCGCTTTATTAGTATGGGTTGCTCTGTGGGCAAAAAAAATAAATAAATAAAATAAGAAGCAACCTGAGCTCCCTTGGGGAATGGAGAGAGGACAGTGCAAAGTAGAAGTGGCCTTGTTTCTCGACACCAAGGGCTCTGGTGAGCAAACCCATTAAATGCATTGCGGCATCATCACGCTGAATTGTTTTGGATAAGACCCTGCTTTGGAAAAACACCGGACAAAAACATCAGTCCTGTCTCTTGGCACCGTGAGACAGCAGGATGACAAATGTCTTCTTAGTCCCTGCAGTGCCTAAATATTAGAGGACATCTGCTGCGGTGTGTCTGTCCCTCCCCTGAGTCCTCTTTGTCACAGTCTGACATCCTCAGCGCCTCATCCCATGCCCACCTATCACTGTGAAGGGCCCAGACAGACGCCTCCCAGGTGTGGGAAATGAACTGGGTCAGGCCGGAGCTTCTGCTTCCGGCTCTGGGATGCATCCCGCAGGCTTCAGCGAGTATCACGAGTCCTCTTGGCTTCCAGATCTATCACTCTAGCCCCTCAGTACTATTTTTTTATAATGCTTAATGTGTTTCTATTTTTATCCAAGGTTTGGTTTATTTTTTTTCTTTAAAAAGTTTTTTAAATGATTACTATTCTTTTAATGGGTTTTTTTTTTTTTGGTATGTGTCCCGGCCCGGCCTCTACCATGAAGGTGAATCTGCTCAAGTGGGTAAACGCAGGCCAAGTGGGTACACACAGGCCCCGAAGCCCAGGCCCTTGACCTGCCTATTTATTTATTTATTTATTTATTTATTTTTAATATCTCTATTTTTAAAGGACTGGAGCGATAGCACAGAAGGTAGGGCGTTTGCCTTGCACGTGGCTGACCCAGGTTCGATTCCTCCATCCCTCTTGGAGAGCCCGGCAAGCTACCGAGAGTATCCCACCCTCACGGCAGAGCCTGGCAAGCTCCCCATGGCATATTTAATATGTGAAACACAGTGACAACAAGTCTCACAATGGAGATGATACTGGTGCCCGCTCGAGCAAATCGATGAAGAACCGGACAGCAGTGATACAGTGCAGTGAAGTGCTATTTTTAAACAGACCTTGGAATTTAAATTTATTTTGTGACCCGGGTTTGGTTCCTCCACCCCTCTCAGAGAGCCCGGCAAGCTACCAGGAGTATTATGCCCGCATGGCAGAGCCTGGCAAGCTCCCCGTGGTGTATTTGATATGCCAAAAACAGTAACAAGTCTCACAATGGAAACATTACTGGTGCCCGCTTGAGCAAATCAATGAGCAGCGGGATGACAGTGCTACAGTGATCTTAACGGAATTATAGTGAAATACATAGTTACGAAGTTGTTTATGATTGGGTTTCAGTCGTCCAGTGTTCCCACACTCGTCCCTTCACCAGTGTCATTTCCCACCACCAGTGTCCCCAGTTTCCCTCTGCCCTCACCCCCTCAACATGTTTCTTGCCTTTTCATTATGTCAACATCTGCAGTGGCGGGGCAAAAGCAACGTGGGAAAACTGCTGGGAGTTTGGCACCAACGCGAGCCGTGGCTCTGAGCTGTGTTCTCCATCATCACGTGGTGTTTCACTTCATTTCGTGAAACAGTAAACTTTAATTTTATTAAACCTCGAGTTGTTTGTTGTTATCTTCTGATGAGGTTAGTAGTGAGATTAAGGAATGTGAGCACTTCGGTCTTTATTTGGAGAAGGAGTGCTCATAGGGTCTTGTTCAGGACTTACTCCTGGTTCTGCACTTAGGGAACAGTCATTCCTTGCGTTGGGGGGTGGGGCTTGGGGAACCATATGCAGTGCCAGGAATCAAACCAACACTGTCAGAATCTCATGACAAGCACTTTATCCCTGTGGCTATCTCTCCAGCCCAAAGAAGCATCTTTTGGGACTGGAGAGATGGTAGTGGTGGTAAGGTGCTTGTCTTATAAGAAGCCAGCCTGGGTACAGTCCCCAGCATGGCAAATAGTCTCCTGAGTACCACCAGGAGTGATGCCTGAACACAGAGCCATGAATAAACCTGAGTACCACCACGTTTGTCCCCAGAGCAAATCAAGAAAGCATCACTTTATTTTTCCTTATTTCAGGGAGAAAGTTTCTACAGCTCATCAAATGATTGGTTGCCAGTGTTGACGCAGATGTGGAGAGAAAGGGACTCTTTTTTTCCCCACTTTTTGCGTCACATCCAGTGATGCACAGGGGTTACTCCTGGCTCCGCACTCAGGAATTTCTCCTGGTAGTGCTCAGGGGACCATATAGGATGCTGGGGATCGAACCCGGGTTGGCCGCGTGCAAGGCAAACGCCCTACCTGCTGTCCTCCAGTCCCAGGTCTCTCTTTCATTGTTGGTGGGAATACCAACTGATCCAGCCTTTTTGGAAAACAATATGGGCATTCCTTAAAAAGCTAGAAATTGAGCCTCCATGTGACCCCGCAATACCACTTCTGGGAATATATCCTGACGGTGCAAAAAAAGCACAGTAGAAACGACATCTCCACCTGTACGTTCATTGCAGCACTGTTCACGATAGCCAGAATCTGAAAGCAACCCAAGTGCCCGAGAACAGACACCTGGTTAAAGAAACTTTGTTACATCTATACAGTGGAATACTATGCAGCTGTTAGGAAAGATGAAGTCATGAAATTTGCTTGTAAGTGGATGGTCATGGAGAGTATCATGCTAAGTGAAATTAGTCAGAAAGAGAGGGACAGACATAGAAGGACTGCACTCATTTATGGTATATAAAATAACATAATATGAGACTGACACCCAAGGACAGTAGAGACAAGGGCCAGAAATATTGCTCCATAGTTGGAAGCCTGCCTCATGAGCTGGGGGAGAAGTCAGCTGGGATACAGAAGGGATCACTAAGTCAATGATCGTTGGAGGAATGATTCCGGATGGGAGATGTGTGCTGAAAGTAGATAAAGAAACAAATATGATAGTCTCCCAGTATCTATGTTGCAAACCATAATGCCCAAAAGTAGAGAGAGAATATGGGGGAAAGCTTTGTAACTGTAACTGTGTCTCACAATGATTCAATAATAAAAAAAAGTTGGTTGCTTTTTTGTAGATACCTGTTAACTGATTTCAAAGTTCATTTTCATTTCAAATTTGCTGAATTTTAAAATAAGAGTCTCGGTCGGTCTTACATTGTTTAGCACTGTAGCACTGTCATCCCGTTGTTCATCAATTAGGTCAAGTGGGCACCAGTGATGTCTCCATTATGACACTTGTTGTTACTGTTTTTGGCATATCGAATACACCACGGGGAGCTTGCCAGGCTCTGTCGTGTGGGTGGGTAGCTTGCTGGGCTCCCTGAGAGGGACGGAGGAATCAAACCTGGGTCAGTTGCGTGCAAGGCAAACACCTAATATCAAGTTGGTCATGTATTTTTTATGCCTTTATTCTATTAATAGGACAAATTATGGGGGCTGGAGAGATAATACAGCAGATAGGGTGCTTGCCTTGCACACAGTCAAGCCGGGTTTGAACCCTGGGATCCCCAAGCACTGCGTGGAGTGATCCCCAAGCACAGAGCCAGAAGTAACCCCTGAGCATCACCAGGTGTGTCCAAAAAATAAAGCCCCAAAAATGACAAATTACATCATTTGGGTGGGGGTTTGTTCTGTTGTTAGTTTGAAAGCTTTCCTCCTTCCTCCCCGCATCCCTGGGTTGCCACTATTGAAGTTAAAGTGACCGGTTGTGGTGCATGTGCAGTGTTACCTGCACATCATTCTGTGGTGCTCTTTGAGGGTTGGGCTCCATTAGTTGTCCTCTCCGTGGCTCACGCACATACTTAAGTACATGCATTCTGATCGTGACACTTACCTGGAGTCACTGTTCTGTTCACATCTGCCCACAGATGCCACACTTCCTGACTCTGTGCTCACATATCTTTCAGGTGCAATGATTGCCAGGGCTCACCCCCTTTTTGTGGTGCTCACACACACCTGGCTGTGTCCAGGACAAACTTGCAATGCTGAACTGCCAGACTCCAACAGGGGAGCTGCCTGGCCCATAGTCGGCACATGTGGGACACCGGGTATTTGAACTCATGACCATGGGCTGGCATGGCAGGTGCTCTGTACACCTACCTGGCACTTCTCTGGCTCCCACTGATTCATTTTTTCAATGTTAAACTAATTTTGAATTTCTAGGAGAAATCTAATTTGGCTATACATATCATCCCTTTGTATTGATCAATGCAGTTTGCTAATTTTTTTTTTCAGAATATCAAATGTCCATTGGTCAAATTTGTCAGTCATTTTTTTCTTGCTGTTTATGATGTATTTTCTGGTTTTGGGCCACATCCAGTGGTGCTCAGGAATTACTCCTGACAGTGTGCAGGGAACCATATGGGATGCCAGGGATTGAACCCAGATTGGCTATGTGCATATGGGCATATGGGCAAGGCAAGTGCCTTACCCGCTGTGCTATTGCTCCGACCCTCAGATGCATTTTAGAATCTTATTAAAAGTTTGAGAGTTGTTTCCTCTTTTAGTTTATGTGATTTTATTTTATTTTTATTTTTTGCTTTTTGGGTCACACCCAGCAATGCACAGGGGTTTCTCCTGACTCATGCACTCAGGATTTACTCCTGCCAGTGCTCAGGGGACCATATGGGATGCTGGGAATCGAACCCGGGTCAACCACGTGCAAGGCAAATGCCCTACCCGCTGTGCTATTGCTCCAGCCCCTATTTATGTGATATTATAATACTTTGTTCCTTTAAAAGATTGGTAAGAAAAATAAAATGGGTTGAATTCATATTAAAGCCTTTAGGCCTTTAACTTTTCTTTGTGGATTTTCTATAAATGATTCTGATTAAAATTTTTCATGGCTATCAAATTATTTGGAGGGTATGTTTTGGTGCCATGGATCAAACCCAGGACCTCACGCAAGCCTGGTGCCTGCTGCACCATTGAGCCCAGCCCCAGGTAGATAAATTTTTCATATTGCTCTAGACCTTGCTAATTTTTCTACTAGGAACTTACTCCATAAAGTTGGCATTTAAGTTTTTTCAAAATAATTTAAATTTTTTTTTTTTTTTTGCTGTTTAGGTCACACCTGGTGATGCACAGGGGTTACTCCTGGCTCTGCATTCAGGAGTTACTCCTGGCGGTGCTCAGGGGACCATATGGGATGCTGGGAATCAACCCGGGTCAGCAAGGCAAACGCCCTACCCGCTGTGCTATTGCTCCAGCCCCATAATTTAAATATTTTAATTAACGAATTTTTTTGGGGGGTGGAACACACCTGACATTGCTCAGGACTTACTCCTTGCTCTGCACTCAGGGATCACTCCTGGTGGTCCTCAGGGGATCAGGGGACATGGGGGTCCAATCCAGATTGGCTGTGTGCAAGGCAGACACCCTCCTAGCTGTCCTATCTATCACTCCAGCTCCTAATTCATTCATTAATTTTGACTTTGGGGTCACACATGGCGGTGCTCAGAGCTATCCCAGCTTTGTGCTTGCGGGGTGGGGGATCACTTCTGGTAGTGCTTGGAGTCTCAGGGATTGATCTTGGATCTCTTGCCTGCAAAATCACGCTCAGCCTGTCAAGATATCTTCCCAGACTGTTTCTGTTTAAAAAATTTTAAGCAAGTAACTATGGGGAGTCGGGCAGGTGGGTGTATGCTGTACCAGAGTTCCAACTCAAGGTCCCAAGCAACCTATCCAGCCCCCCAAAAAAATACATTTTCAAATGCATTGGTGTTAAATCACTTGTGTTTCTTTTATTATTATCCACTTTCCAGTGTTTGTGACACTGGAGGAATATGTCCCTTTAACATGGCGGGGTGTGTGTGTGTGTGTGTGTGTGTGTGTGTGTGTGTGTGTGTGTGTGTGTGTGTGTGTGTTCTCTTCCTGACTTTTTCATGGTGCCAGAGATTGAACCCAGGGTCTCACACGTGCAGGGGAAATCCTCTGGCTCACTTGGTGGGCGTTCGGGGGTGGGCCTCACCCAGCTGTGCTCAGGGTTTGGTGGTGCTTAGGAGGCCATCTGCAGTGCCACGCAAACGGGGGTCTGCGGCATGGACGGACCATGACTTACCTGCTGTATTAGCCCCCAGCCCTCATCTTGCTCACTGAAGCTTCCCGTCTTCTCTTGTGTCTCTTATAAATCATAACTGCTCTCAGTGTACATCACCTCCTTATATTTTCTTAAAATTAATTTTTATTAAAAACACCGTGTCATTGCGGTTCACTGCAGTAGTGGTGTCTCGTTAGTGCAATCGGTTTAGGCCACTGGCTTGAATTTTCTGACGCTGGGGATCGAACCCAAGGCTTCACACCTGCAGGGCAAGCACTCCATTGCTGAGCAGTGTCTGTGACCCCAAGTGATGATATTCTTAGAGAAAAGAAGTCCACTTCACATTGTCAAGAAACTCCTCTGGGGGGCTGGAGCGATAGCACAGCGGGTAGGGCGTTTGCCTTGCACTCGGCCGACCGGGTTCGATTCCCAGCATCCCATATGGTCCCCTGAGCACCGCCAGGAGTAATTCCTGAGTGCAGAGCCAGGAGTAACCCCTGTGCATTGCTGGGTGTGACCCAAAAAGCAAAAAAAAAAAAAAGAAAAGAAAAGAAAGAAACTCCTCTGGTCTGGGGGCACAGATTATAGGTGATTTGCACTTGTAAATAAGCACCCACACTTATTTGCAGGGGTTTCTAGAGTCAACCAGTTTGTAAACAGGAGTCTAGACAGCCACTGAAAAGAAACGGCCCCTAAAAGTCAACGAGAAAGAAGGCTTCTCCTGCTATAACTTATTATAGCAGGAAAGTCTGGTTTTACTTTCAGTGACAACTCAGGAGAACATGCGTTTTTGCAAAGCTACTTCATTTCTCTCCAGAAGAGAAAAGGCAGGGGACAGGGGGACTAGTGCTAGGTGCTGAGCCCAATTTCTACCTCATGTATATAAAACGCCCAGGAGGCTGCAAAATCACCACCATGTTTAGCAAAGCACAGTAATTTTGTACACCGCTCTATAACCCTCTCCCAGGAGGGAAAGCAGTATGGGGAGCGGGGGTGCTCTTTCGTGTCGAAGCAGGACTACCAGCAGCCCTCACTAAGATGAACAGAAAATCGTCCCAGTTAAGCACATTTTTGTGAGGTGGGAAGAACCAAGATACTCATCAGGAAGTGAAATTTAGTTTTTCCTTTTCTTCTCAGCAAAATACATTATTGAGCTTATCATGGTAGCCAGAACTTTTCATAAGAATATTCAGAATGCAGAAGCAACAGGGAGATTTCAAGAACCTAAGAACCTATGAGGAAGGTCCTTAAAGGGAACCTTTGAATAAGCCAAGAAATCAGCAAATTCTGATGATGAGGAATAGAGAACTCCTTACAAGGACTGTACATCTACCAGTAAACATTGAGTAATTCTAGTTATAACAGACACGTAAAAAGAAGGAATAATTTCACTTATTCTACTCACTTCAGATTCTGGTTAGAGGGGCTGGAGCAATAGCACAGCGGGTAGGGTGTTTGCCTTGCACTCGGCCAACCTGGGTTCAATTCCCAGCATCCCATATGGTCCCCTGAGCACCGCCAGGAGTAATTCCTGAGTGCAGAGCCAGGAGTAACCCCTGTGCATTGCCAGGTGTGACCCGAAAAACAAAAAACAAAACAAAACAAAAAAAGATTCTGGTTAGGACTGATTGCCCTGAAATGACCTGGGGGCACATCTTAACATGACAGTTGCCAGAGAGACTGAGCCACAACAACCTGAGAATTTAGCAAGCTGATGAGTAAGATCAGTTGTATCTAAAGAGTCATCTCTCTCAATAGTAAAGTAATTCTCTAGTGTTTCCAGTCTTTTTTTTTTTTTGGTTTTTGGGTCACACCTGGAGATGCACAGGGGTTACTCCTGGCTCTGCACTCAGGAATTACTCCTGGCAGTGCTCAGGGGACCATATGGGATGCTGGGATTTGAACCCGGGTCGGCCGCGTGCAAGGCAAATGCCCTACCCGCTATGCTATCACTCCAGCCCCAAGTCTTTTTTTTTTTTTTTTTTTTTTTTGCTTTTCAGGTCACACCCAGCGATGCACAGGGGTTACTCCTGGCTCTACACTCAGGCATTACTCCTGGCAGTGCTGGGGGACCATATGGGATGCTGGGAATTGAACCCAGGTCGGCCGCGTGCAAGGCAAACGCCCTGCCTGCTGTGCTGTCACTCCAGCCATGTTTCAGTCTTTAACTCTGTTTTCAAAGTAGAAGTTTGAAAGTACCACCAGAAATTGATAGTTTGAGCTCAGCTTTTCAAGCTTGAAGGGTATTAGCTGACTGGCTAATTCCTGTAAGCACTGCCTATGGTAATTACTGGCTCTCTGGATCACAGGGCACACAACTTGTATCACAAGTTCTACAAGAGATCGGGTTAATACTAATTTGGCTATGCTATTTGCTGAATTTATATCTTGTCCCAGAAGAGAGCGATGCAGAATCTCACTCACAGCAGAGCCTGGCAAGCTCCCCGTGGTGTACTCAATATGCCCAAAACAGTAACAATGATGGATCTCATTCCCCTGATCCTGAAAGAGCCTCCAATGCGACACCTTTGGGAAGGCCAAGTAAAGAGAGGCTGCTAAAATCTCAGGGCTAGGTCTAATGGAAACTTTCCTGGCGCCTGCTCTAGCAATTGATGAACAATGGGATGACAGTGATACCATGATGAAAAACACCGTGATTTACAAAGTTGTTCATTATAGAGTTGTTTCAGGCATTTAGTGTTCAACACCACCCATGGACCAATAATAATTATTTAGGTGTGACCCCAAAAGAAAAAAAAAATATCGGTCAGAGACAATTTGTGATTGCTATATGATTTTGACCCATATAAATAAGAAAACTAAACCCATTTAATACGATATAATAAAATGCTTATTCTCATTTACATATATGAAGTTTTTTTTTTCTTTTGGGCCACACCTGGCAATGACAGGGGTTACTCTTGGTTCATGCACTCAGGAATGACTCCTGACAGTGCTCGGGGGACTATATGGGATTCTGGGAATAGAACCCGGGTAGCCTGCATGCAAGGCAAATGCCCTACCCGCTGTGCTATCGCTCCAGCCCCACATATATAAACTTTTTCAACTCTGGAATGTAAACTATATTACATTAATTTTTATACTTGGGTTATTGCCTTATTGCTCTTTAAAAAATCATTATTATTACCAAGTTGTTCATAATACAGTTGTTGCAGGCGTTAAATGTTCCAACGCCAGTCGCTCACCAGTGTGCGTGCCCTTCTCTCCACCAGTGTCCCCTGTTTCCTACCCACTACCCCAGCCTGTCCTCTGGCACACACAGTCAACTCCGTATTGCTTGTTGCAGCACACAAATGGAATGATCAAATCTCAGACAATAAGAGTCCATTTGTGCTCATCATTCTACCTCACACAGACGTTACTAAAGTCATTGTCTGAGGATCTGCCGTGCTGCTTAGTGCCCATTGAGCCTCTCTGTTTTCCTGTTTAGGCTCCCTGAGCTGGGTGGACTTCGATACAACGTTCCATTTCGCTCTGCTCTGATCCTGCAGGCCTGACGATATTATGAAGTTTGGAGGTGTCGCACTATGTGGTCGCACCCTCCAGGAGCTCTGGGGCTAGAATGATTTGGTGGCTTGGTCGTGCGATGAGTCTCGGTGATGGAGCTGAACAGTTTCTGTGTCAGAGGGTGTCCGTTTGGCGGTGGGCTGCTGTGTCTTCAGGCAGGAAGGGGACTCTGCCCACACCCACCCCAAGAGGGCTTCAGAGTTCTCAGCCTGGACCAGTCTACCTGGGAAGACCTGGCCCTATCATGTTCCCCTGGAAATGCAACTCTGGACCGTCTCTCCACCAGTAAGGCGATGTCTTTGGCTCTTGATCCTGCTTTTTTCTCCCCTAAGCCCACCCCATTGCGGACAGCTCATATGAAACCACGGTTTCTTTTTCTTTCTGGAATCCCATGTAGAAGGTAGACCAAACCCCCTCCTCCCCAACACACACACACACACACACACACACACACACACACACACACACACACACGGCCTTAGTGTTCTCCTCACCAATCTGACACTCCTTTTAACACTCCTTTCCTCTCTGGGACTGCATCTCCCTGCCTGGCCCTCGGGAATCCATTCTGCATGATGCACCACAGCAGGAAGAAGACGCCAGCCTTCCCAGGCCGGGAGATGGCTCAAAGGGTCGGAGCACAGACTCTGCATACAGGAGCCCGGGTTCGATTCCTCCCACGGTATGGGACCTTGAGCCCTGCTGAGAACCTCTGGAAAACCACCACAGCAAAAGTACTCAAGTGGGCAAGAACGATAGTTCAGCAGGTAGAGCATCTGCCTTGCATGCAGCCATCCTGGGCTCGGTCCCCAGCATCCCAGATGGTCCCCCAAGTACTGCTGGGAGTAGTTCCTGAGTGCAGGGCCAGGAGTAACCCCTGAGAATCTCAGGGTGTGGTCCCAAAGCCCCACCGCCCCTGCAAAGGAAAAGGGGGGGGCAGAGTAATAAAAGCACTCAAGCCCCACCCGTCTTCAGCGTCACAGCTTCGTGCTTCGCTGGGACAGGGAGCCTGTCGAGGCAGACAGAGTTCCCTCCCTGTGCCACACTGGGGAGAGAATCCGGAGACCCGGCCTGCCACATGGTTCACACGGAGCTGCAGGGGTTCAAAGGAATGTGGGAAACTTTTCCTCTTCCCATTACTCTGGTTTTCTCAATAACTATTTTTATTTTTTTATTATGTACTCAATGTCAAACGCTGGTTTCTAACACCTCGCCCCCTATTTCCCTCCCAGTTTATGGGGTCAGAGATCAAACCCTGGCAAGACTGAGGGCTCTGCTTTCAGCTGCTGAGCCCTCCCAGGCCCTGGTCCACTCCTTCCTTCCTTCCTTCCTTCCTTCCTCCCTTCCTTCCTTCCTCCCTTCCTTCCTTCCTTCCTTCCTTCCTCCCTCCCTCCCTCCCTCCTTCCCTCCTTCCTCCCTCCCTCCCTCCCTCCCTTCCTTCCTCCCTCCCTCCCTCCCTCCCTTCCTTCCTCCCTCCCTCCCTCCCTCCCTCCCTCCCTCCCTCCCTTCCTTCCTTCCTTCCTTCCTTCCTTCCTTCCTTCCCTCCTTCCTTCCTTCATTCCTTCCTCCCTCCCTCCCTCCCTCCCTCCCTCCCTCCCTCCCTTCCTTCCTTCCTTCCTTCCTTCCTTCCTTCCTTCCTTCCTTCCTTCCTTCCTTCCTTCCTTCCTTCCTTCCTTCCTTCCCTCCTTCCTTCCTTCCTTTTCCCTTCCTTCCTTCCTTCCTTTTCCCTTCCTTCCTTCCTTCCTTCCTTCCTTCCTTCCTTCCTTCCTTCCTTCCTTCCTTCCTCCTTCCTTCCTTTCTCCCACCCTCCTTTCCTTCCTCCCTCCCTCCCTTCCTCCCTTCCTTCCTTCCTTTCTTCCTTCCTTCCTTCCTCCCCTCCTCCCCTCTTGTACCCTTCCCTCTCCTCCCCTCTCCTCCCCTCCCTATCCTTTCCTCTCTCCCCTCCTCTCTTTTTCTCACCTATACAGTGGTATTCAGGCCTTACTACTGGTTCTGTGCTCAGAGATCACTTTCAGCAATGTACTGATATGCCGTGCCCAGAACTGAACCCGTCAGTTGAGTGCAAGGCAAGCCCCTTACCTGCTGGACTGTCTCTCAGACCCCAAGCCCTTTCTTCTCCTAATGACTGAATTAACAGACCAAATCTTCCCCAGCACGCACCAGCACCTTCAGGGTAACCAGTGCTTAAAGACAGCCAAGGAAGGGAATCTAGGTAGGAACGTGTTCAAGAGATAAACATGTCAGTATGTTCCATAAATATCCAAGTCACAACTACACCCATCTCTGAACCCTGTTCTCATCAAAAACATGGTACCATCTATTGCTGGGTAATGAATGATGCTCACTTTAGTGGCTGCAGGTGGTAAGCAGAGAGCATTGCAGTTTCTGGGGTTTGTGAACTTCTGAAGAGTCTTCAGTTCTCGCTCGGGGGGCAGCAGCTGGCGAGAGGTGGGCTGGCTGCGGCTCTGAGGGAGAAGAGACGGCGCACAAACTCTCCCTGCAGGGGTCCAGCCAATCCCGGGCATTTTTTTCCCCCACTGCCAACCCGAGTTCGACTCCTCCGCCCCTCTCGGAGAGCCCGGCAAGCTACCGAGAGTATCGAGCCCGAGCAGCAGAGCCTGGCCAGCTACCTGTGTGTATTGGATATGCCAAAAACAGTAACAATAAGTCTCTCAATGAGAGACGTTACTGGTGCCCGCTCGAACAAATCGATGAGCAACGGGATGACAGTGACAGTGACTGGCAGATGTGGTGTATTTACACAACGGAATATTAAAAGTCATAATCACCTCGTGCAGAGACATGCATAAAAATCTCACCAACATAATGTGGAGCAAAAGAAGACATACAGAATACATATTGTTCAGTTCCATTCAGATGAGTGTGCAGACAATACACCAAACTAATAAAGCGTAGGAGTCAGCATGGTCGCCAGAGGGACGTAGTGACTGGAAAGGGGCAGAAAGGTATTTCCTGGGTGCTGGTTGTGTTTACTTAATGGATGTTGACTTTACATATTATTTTCCATTTCTGAAAAAAATTACTGAGTTGCTTATACATACATATACATACATATGTCACATCAACCAAAAGTTACAACAAAATGAGTTACTTCTGCCTTGCTAATCCATTCTGATTAGAGAAACAGTTCCTTCTCTCTCTCCTCTCTCTCTCCCTCTCTGTCCCTCTCTCTTCCTCCCTCTCTCCCCTTCCCCACTCTCTCCCTCCCTTTCTCTCTCCCTCTCCCTCCCTTCTCTCTCCCTCTCTCCCTTTCTCTCTCTCCCTTCTTCTCTCTCTCTCCCTCCCTCTCTTTCTGTCTCTGACTCTGTGTCTCTCTCTCTAGGCTCTCTGCTTAGCCACTCTTTGACACCCACATGTCCTTGCGAGTCCCACCCAAGGTACCCGAAGCGCAGGTGCCCCTCACACCACAGCGTCAACAATTACAGGAGTCTCAGTTCCTTGCTGGTTCTTAGCTGGAGGTTCAGGTTCTCACTCAGTGGGATTCCTGAGAACACGCGACACGTGCCAACACCCGTGTGCAAAACCTACTCATGCCGGCAGCAGAATCTAAAGAGGGTGAATGTGGGAGTTAAAAAAAAAAAAAAAAAAACAAGAAAGGGCCAGAGAGAGAAGAAAGGTTAAGGAGCCTGCCCCTGAGCACTGAGCCTGGATGGAGCCTCTGAGCACTGTGGCATGTGGATCCCCCAAAAAGAAAACCCCCAAATAAGAAAGGATGGGGAGATCGCTCAAAGGTAGCTGGTACCATCACACAGCCCCCCAAGCACTTCGGGGAACACTGGGTTAGGAGTAGCCTCGAGCACCACCAAATGTAAAACAAACAAAATCTTGGATTTTATTTCGATTTATTATTATTTTAAAAATAGGACCCACCCCAGCAGTACCAGTGATTGAATGCAGGGTCCCACCGGCACCATCTACCCGGCCCAAGATTTAATTTTTTTTTTTTTTTTTGCTTTTGGGTCACACCCAGCAATGCACAGGGGTTACTCCTGGCTTTGCACTCAAGAATTACTCCTGGCAGTGCTCAGGGGACCATATGGGATGCTGGGAATTGAACCCGGGTTGGCCGTGTGTAAGGCAAATGTCCTATCCACTGCACTATCTCTCTGGCACCTAGATTTAATTCTTTTTTTTCTTTTTTTCTTCTTGGATCACACCGGTGATGCACAGGGGTCACTCCTGACTCATGCACTCAGGAATTACTCCTGGTAGTGCTCAGGGGACCATATGGGATCCTGGAACTCGAACCCGGGTTGGCTGCGTGCAAGGCAAATACCTACCCGCTGTGCTCTCGCTCCAGCCCCCATCAGATTTAATTCTTAAAGATACATTTGTACTGTTTTCCTTTCTCAGCGCGCGGCGTGTGTAGCAACTGAGCATTGGTCTGCCCTCGCACCCACTCACTCACCCCACTTCCTTCCCCAGAGGAAACCGCTTTAACAGTTGCATGAACGCTCTTTCAGACACATTTCTGTCTGTTGAAAAGCTACATTCTTTTCAAATACTTGAACACGACAAGAATCACATATAAGATCTACTGACCTGTTTCCCTTTTACAGTGGATAATTTCATTGTAAATAATCACACAGATCTCTTCCCGATATCATTTGGCAACATTCGTTTTAATGACTCTAGTCAATTTATTTACATTTGCTACTTTTGCGAAGGAGCGTTTGGTTTTGGGGTCACATCCAGTGGTGTTCGGGTGCTAATCCCAGCTCAGTGCTAATCTGGGGTCTCTCTGAGCAGTGCTCAGAGGATTATGTGGTACTGGGAACCCCCCCCCCCCCCATGGAAACTTTTGGAATTATCTCCCAGACCCATACCATTGATTCTTGATTCTTCTATTTTGTTTTTGGGTTTTTTTTTTTTTTTTGCTTTTTGGGTCATACCCGGCGATGCACAGGGGTCACTCCTGGCTCTGCACTCAGGAATTACCCCTGGTGGTGCTCAGGGGACCCTATGGGATGCTGGGAATCGAACCCGGGTCGGCCGCATGCAAGGCAAACGCCCTCCCCGCTGTGCTCTTGCTCCAGCCCCAATTCTTGATTCTTCTATTGATGAACTCTATCAAGGTTATTGTCAACTTGGGATGTGGGGCAGACATAGCAGTGCTGAGGGCTTATTCCTGGCTCTGTGCTCAGGGATCTGTTCTGGCCGTACTCAGGGGGACTGTATGCAGTCCCAGGGGTCAAAATGAAATTGCTGGGGCTGGAGCCATAGTACAGTTCTTTTTTTTTTTTTTTTTTTGGTTTTTTTTGGGCCACATCCGGCGATGCATAGGAGTTACTCCTGGCTCTTCACTCAGGAATTACCCCTGGCAGTGCTCAGGGGACCATATGGGATGCTGGGATTAGAACCCGGGTCGGCTGCGTGCAAGGCAAACGCCCTACCCGCTGTGCTATCGCTCCAGCCCCCGCCATAGTACAGTTCTCAGGGCGCTTGCCCTGCATGCAGTCGACCAGGGTTCAATTCCCAGCACACCATAGGGTTCCCTGAGCACTGCCAGGAGTGATCCCTGAGCACAGAACCAGGAGTAAGCTCTGAGCACCACTGACTGTGGCCCCCAAAAAACAAACAAACAGAACAAAATGGACTTGCCCATGTGCAAGGCAAGCTCTACACCTCTGTACTATCTCTCTGAATTTCTATTTATGATTTTTTGTTATTGGAAACAATTGTGTAATGAGCTTAGAGCGCTTATGGGCCTGGGAGGTTGCTCCAGGGCTGTAACTCATACTTTGCAATGGAGCCCCTGGATTCAATCCCTGGAACATATGGTTTCCTGAGCACCTTCTTGGGAGTAGCCCCTGAGCCCTGCTGGGTGGGACCCTGGATCCTTCAAAAGGAAAACATTTGACCCCACATCCTCCAGCTAAAAATATTTTATTTATCTATTATTATTATTTTGGGGGGCTTTTGGGTCACACCCGGCGATGCATAGGGGTTACTCCTGGTTTTGCACTCAGGAATTACTCTTGGCGGTGCTCAGGGGACCATATGGGATGCTGGGAATCAAACCCGAGTCGGTCAAGTGCAAGGCAAATGCCCTACCCGCTGTGCCATCGCTCCAGCCCCGCTGAGAAAATCTTAAATGAACATAAAAACTTTTATTTATTTATTTTTTAAAATTTTATTGAATCACCATGAGATAGTTACAAGCTTTCATGTTTGGGTTACAATCTTTTTTTTTTTTCTTTTTGGGTCACACCTAGCGATGCACAGGGGTTACTCCTGGCTCTGCACTCAGGAATTACCCCTGGCGGTGCTCAGGGGACCATATGGGATGCTGGGAATCGAACCCAGGTCGGCCGCGTGCAAGGCAAACGCCCTACCCGCTGTGCTATGGCTCCAGCCCCCTGGGTTACAATCTTACAATGATCAAACACCCATCCCTCCACCAGTGCACATAAAAGCTTTTAAATGGACTTCATCGCCTCCAAAGGCTGTACACACCAGTGTTTTTGCTTCCTATCACTTATGCTCACGTAACCCACACAGATCGAACAGAAAGGTCTGTGGAATAGTTCAGTACTTTAGCCTGACTCCTTGACCTTTCCCTAACATGACCTCCAATGAGTTCTCCATTTTTTTTTCTTTTTGGGTCACACGCGGCGATGCACAGGAGTTAGTCCTGGGTCATGCACTCAGGAATTACTCCTGGCGGTGCTCAGGGAACCATATGGGGTGTTGGGAATCGAACCGGGGTTGGCCGCATGCAAGGCAAATGCCCTACCCGCTGTGCTATCGATGCCGTCCCGAGTTCTCTAATTTTACTTAGTGTTTCTGTGTGAAGATACTCGAGCAGCAGGGAAGGTGCTTGCCGTGTATGCAGCCGACCACTCCCAGCACTGAGCCTGGTTCCCCCTACATAGCCCTGGGAGAGATCCCTGAACACAGAACCAGAAGCCCTGAGCACTGCCAGGGGTTTGAGTAACAAAAGACCAAACCAACACCCAAAACTTTCACCTGGAGACAGATGGCCCCAGGCATTGTTGCCAAGAAAAACCAGACCCATATCTGCCTTAGACTAGGAAAAGTTGTCCTGCCCCTAACCCCCGCCTTGGGTTTCTCTGTCCCCTTCCCTAGAGGCTCCCCCTGGGGTTCCCTGTCCCCCCCAGAAGGTGGGCTTCCTGCCCAGACCAGAATTGTTTGACGGATGGGGCAGAAGTGATAGTACAGTGGGTAGGGGCGCTTGCCTAGCACACAGCTGATCCGGGTTTGGTCCCAGGCACCCCATAGGGTTCCCTGAGCACTACCAGGAGTGATCCCGGAGTGCAGAGTCAGGAGGATCCCCTGAGCATTCCCGAGCGTGGCCCCCAAACCGGAACTGTGCCTCAACTGTGCTCCTCACAGTGTCTGTGTGAGCCTGGAACGGAGAGAGGCTCAGGCCTCTCCTGTGGGCAGCTGGGCAGCCTGGGAGCCCTGTGAGGGCCAGCGAGTCCTCGGGGGCAGGACTGCCGCCAGCGCTGACCGGCAGTAGTGGGAGAATAAGACAAGGCCCCCAGAGTCAGAAGAGATGGGGCTGGTGAGGCATAAAAAGGGGTGAAGGCACACGCCGTGCAGAAGGCTCACCTCTGTCCCATCCTTGGCACCGCCTGGGTCCCCAGGCATCACTGGGTGTGGCTGGGAGGCCCCTGAGCACTGCAGGGAGGGCACTGAGAGCCCCTGGGCATGCTAGGGTGGCTGGGGTGAGCCCTGACCCTCCATGGCCCAAGCAACTCTGTACTTTTATTTATTTATTTATTTATTTTTTCATTTTGGGCCACACCCGGTGATGCTCAGGGGCTACTCCTGGCTCTGCACTCAGGAGTTACTGCTGGCAGTGCTCAGGGGACCATATGGGATGTCGGGTTGAATGTGGATCGGCTGTGTGCAAGGCAAACGCCCTCCCCTCTGTCGTATTGTTCCGGCCCAGCTCTGCATTCTCGAGGCTGGGGAGACGGTGCAGGGGTTAAGGTGCTTGGCTTGCACACTGCCGTCCTTGGGTGCCCCCCAGCACCACCTAGGGTCCCTCCGAGCACTGCCAGGACTGACCCCTGAGCGTTACACATATATAGTCAGTTGGCACCCCTGAGCATCACCACCCCTCCTCCTCCGAACCTCCCCCCAAACAGGAGACAGAGTTTGAATATTTTCCTAAGGTAGCACTGAGGCTTCTTCCTTCGGGGCGCCATCCCTTTTCTTCGCCTTGGGGTCTGGCAGAGTCAGGGGGGGGGGAGGAGCTGCTCTCTTCCCATTTGTATTTGTCACAGTGAGTCATTGGCTGCCGTCCCTGAGAGCCACTGGCAACTGCTGCTTGCTTCGTCCCTGTGGTCACTCCTCTGGCTCCTCCCGTGGCTGTTCTGTTACAGAATGATGATGATCTAACATTACTGTGCAAAAAAAAAATGATAAATTAAAAATCTAGATAAGGAAGATAAAGATCAGCATTTATAAAACTCCTGGGCCATTTGGACGAACCTTCCTAAGATACACGACCAAAAGCATCCTCCATGGATCTACTGAATGCTTTACAGTGTAATCCTTTCTGGATGATACAGTGTAAACACTATGAAGAGCAAATATTTTAAGGCACAAGACATCACTCATAGGGACCAGAGTGAGGTCCCTATGGGGAGGGCGTTTGCCTTGCACATGGCAGACCTGGGTTCAATCCCCAGCATCCCATAAGGTCCCCTGAGCCTGCCAGGAGTAATTCCGGAGTGCAGAGCCAGGAGTAACCCCTGAACATTATCAGGTGTGGCTCCCAAACAAAAACAAACAAAAAAGACATCACTCATAGAGTTTATGGGTTCAACTCACATAGTGAGCGCCTGTAACTCAACAGGAATAACAGGGAAATAGGGGTTGGAGCAATAGCACAGCGGGTAGGACTTTTACCTTGCATGCGGCCGACCCAGGTTCGATTCCCAGCATCCCATAGGGTCCCCCAAGCACCGTCAGGGGTGATTCCTGAGTGCAGAGCCAGGAGTCAGGAGTAACCCCTGAGCATCACCGGGTGTGACCCAAAAAGGAAAAAAAAAGGGGAAATAGGAAGTCAGAGGAGTTTGCGAACAGAAGCTGTGTGTGGGGAGAGAGGGCAGGGTGCGGGCTCAGGCCTGGCTGCTCCCACCCCGGATTCTACTTCCTGCACCCCACGTTCCCCCACACCTCTGGGGAGGTGCAGTCCTGGAGCTCCCGGCACTGCTGGGGTGTCCCAGGCAACCCCGCCAATGCAGAACCCGCACAGCCTCGAATCCTTACCGCCTGGTTGGTTGAGAATTGCCGGCTGAGCCCTCAGGCCTCCTGAGCACCACTTGGAAGGCCAAAAAAGAAAAACAAAACAATTTTTTTAAAGGAAGGAGGTGTCGTGAGGGAGGGGCGGAGTAGGGTTAAAAAGGATGGACAGGACAGGGGGGAGAGCTAGTACAGTGGGTAGAGCACTTGCCTTGCATACGGCTGACCTGGGTTCAACCTCCAGCAGAGCGTTTGATCCCCTGAGCACTGCCAGGAGTGACCTTTGAGCACAGAGACGGGAGTAAGCCCTAAGCACCACTGGGTATGGCCCCCCCAAATCAAAGGAGAGAATGGAGATTGTTTAATTTGGGATTTTTGGTTTGTTTGTTTACTTTAGGTGGGGGTGGGTGAACCGGACTTGGTGGTGACCAGGATCAACTTCCCGCTACATGCTTGGGGGTGGCTTCCGGTGGCAGCATCAGCAACTGAACCCCGACTCCCCGGCGCCAAGCATGAACTCGGCACTTGGAGCTGTATGCCCAAACGCAAAGCTGTCATTCTTCTTCTTCTTCTTCTTTTTTTTTTTTTGCTTTTGGGGTCACACCCAGCGATGCACAGGGGTTACTCCTGGCTCATGCACTCAGGAGTTACTCCTGGCCGTGCTCAGGGGACCATATGGGATGCTGGGAATAGAACCCGGGTCGGCCGCGTGCAAGGCAAACGTCCTACCCGCTGTGCTATCACTCCAGCCCCCCAACTGTCATTCTTAAACGCTGACTTGGAAAATAGCTTTTGTTTCTATCAGAGGCTCTTCCCCACCCCCTACCCCTCAACTAACCAATCACCAGAAAACCAAGGTTCCAGTTCCATAGTCTGATCGAACATCAAACCAGAAATAACAGTTGGGGAAAAACAGAGAAGATGGCTTGATTTAGCTACCTAAATTTTAAAGTTTCCAACAATATTTTTTTCTCATCTTCACCATACCAGGGGTGGAGAAGATGTGGAGCTGACATGTCTGTGAGAGGGGAGGCTTGTCTCATGGCCTACACCTGCTGGCCGAAGAAATTTCTTATTGCTTCTTTTTTTTTTTTCTTTTTGGCTCACACCCGGCAATGCACAGGGGTTACTCCTGGCTCATGCACTCAGGAATGACTCCTGGCTTTGCTTGGGGAGGGTGGAGGTGGGGGAGCCATATGGGATGTTCGGAATTGAACTCAGGTTGGCTGAGTGCAAAGCAAACGCCCTACCCGCTGTGCTATTGCTTCAACTCCAATTGCTTTTCTTTTTCAGGGGAGGGGGGTGGTTTCGGGTGTGACTCCTGGCTCTGCATTCAGGAATTACTCCTGGTGGTGCTTGGGGGACCATCGGGGATACCAGGAATCGAACCTGGATCAGCCACGTGCAAGGCAAACACTCTACCTGCTGTACTATTTCCCCGGCCCCTGGCATCTCCGAATTTCCTCTCTTCTGTTCATCACTGGGAAACCCAGAATCTTCATGGGTAAAACTGCTGTTTTGGATTGCATTATAAGTATGCCATCGTCAGCATCAAGGAAACCCCTGTTTCATGTGTGTTTCGGGAACCAGCCTTGGTGGTGCCCCAGCAATGCTTAGGGATTGATCCATCTTGGGCCGGCTGCTTGCAAAGCGGGTGTCTTAGACCCCTGGCCTGTCTCTCCAGCTCAGGGAAACCACCGTTCATACCCCACAGGGAGTCGAGTCTTCCCCATGACTGCTTACCGTTCGGATTCCTTTGATCATCACATCTATTTGGTGATTCTGGTGCTGGTTAGTCATTTGGTGTATTGGGTCAGCCTTGAAACTTTGAAGATGACACATTGTCCCCCCATCTGCAAGACTGTGTGTGCTCACGGATGGCAGCTGGTCGATTCTGAAAGATGAGTCCCCTCGCTTGCAGTCAGTCGGGAACGGACCTGTCTCTGAGCAAAACTGATGGTCACTTGAGTCTGGCAGTCCCCTTGCAGAACCGCCAGCACTCAGCATACAGGGGTAAGCTATGTGGGGTGTGTCTTCAACACCATCTTGGTGAGACACTGTTGGTCCTTTTACTTGGGTGAGGGGGACTCCGCATTTTGTGTGTTAGGAAGTGCTGTCAGTTTTACAGAGGTAAGACTAAAGATACCTGCCAAAGATCATTTGGGACATTGCCAAAGTTCGCTCACTGCACACATGCTTTGGTTTGGGGGCTGGTTGAGGGTAAAGCTTTGCAGAGGGGCTGGAGTGATAGCACAGTGGGTAGGGTGTTTGCCTTGCATGCGGCCGACCCAGGTTCGATTCCCAGCATCCCATATAGTCCCCTGAGCACCACCAGGGTTAATTCCTGAGTGCAGAGCCAGGAGTAGCCCCTGAGCATCACTGGGTCTGATCCAAAAAGGGGGAAAAAAAAAAAAGAAAAAGCTTTGCAGAGGCTAGGCAGAATGAATGTCACTTTCACAAAGAGGGAGGGGCATATTCGGTTCATAATTACAAAAACTTTTGGAGTTGAAAGCAGATGCAGATTTTATTCCTGGTTTTCACACTTACTAGCTAGTGACCTTCTCAACCGCAAGATTTTCTCACCTGCAAAATTAAAGCATCCCTTGACAGCCATGCAAATTCTCCTCCTCCTCCTCCTCCTCCTCCTCCTCCTCCTCCTCCTCCTCCTCCTCCTCCTCCTCCTCCTCCTCTTCCTCCTCCTCTTCCTCCCCCAGTGATGGGGCGCCAGGGACCCAACCCGGGTCTGCCCTGTGTACGGCCAGTGCCCTACTGCTCAGGTCTAGTGTGAGGCCCTGGGTGTGGTCTGCAGCAACACCCCCTCCACCACCACTCCAATAAAAAAAAGAATGGGGGAAATGAGGTGAAATCCTTGGGTTGATCTGCACTGCAGGGGAGAGGGGAGAGGGGAAGGGAGGGGAGGGGTGTGGAGTCCTCTATGTAGTACCAACGAACACCAATAGCACTGTAGTAGTGTGATTCCTCGTCCTCTGCTAGGATTAGCTCCTGTGGTGAGGCTCAGTGGCAGAGCACTGGGGGGAGGGACACATACACACACACAAACACACACACACACACACACCCCTAAGTTGCTGTGGGCTTGCAGGCAGGGGAGGGACACACACACACACACACACACACACACACACCCCTAAGTTGAGGTGAGGCTCAGAGGCAGAGCACTGGGGGGAGGGACACACACACACACACACACACACACACACACACACACACACACACCCCTAAGTTGAAGTGAGGCTCAGCGGCAGAGCACTGGGGGGAGGGACACACATACACACACACACACACCCTAAGCTGCTGTCGGCTTGCAGGCGGGGGAGGGACACACACACACACACACACACACACACACACACACACACTGCTGTCGGCTTGCAGGCGGGGGAGGGACACACACACACACACACACACACACACACACTGCTGTCGGCTTGCAGGCAGGCGGCCAGCGAGCTGTTCTCTCTTTGCAAAGGGCCACCCCTCCCACCCCCCTACCCCCCGAGTTTTAAAGGTCAAGCCCGCCGTGGGAAGAAACGCAGCATCCCGGGCGCCCTGCGGAAACCCGGGGAACATTCCTGGACCCCGTCCGAGCCACGCGGCAGTTCCACCGCAGGAATTGCGCGACGGGAGCGCGTGGAGCGAGCGTCTGGGACTGGGAAAGAAGTGGGGGGAGGGGAGGTCATATTCTTCCACCCGACCCCCGACGGCAGCGCCCCCCCGCCCCCCGGCTGCTGGGCCCGCGGGAGCGGCGGCGAGGGCGCGGGGCGAGCGGGCGCGGGGCCCCGACGCCGAGCGCGCTGGGAACCCCGGGCTGGCCCTTTCGGGAAGCGCCCGGGGCGGCCGCCCCCGCCGTCCGGCGCGGCCTCGGGCGGTGACGCAGCGGCCGGCGGGGCAGGACCCGGCGCCGACGCCTGGAACCACCCGCGCGCTCCGGCGCTCCGGGCGCCTGCCCAGCGCGCGTCCCGGCTCGCGCCCGGGGGTGGGGTCTGGGGCGGGTCGGAGCCCCCCGGCGGCGGGCAGGCAGCCGTTCGCTTCCCCTCGAGGTGGGAGAACCGGCGCGGAAGAATAAGGACGGCTAGGAGCGATCGTACAGCGGGGAGGGCGCTGGCCTGGCCCGCGGCTGACCTGGGTTCGATCCCCGGCATAGCATATGCCCCCTCCACTGTCCTCCACCCCTGAACACCGCCGGGAGGAACCCCTGAGCATTGCCCCCAAAACCAAAACCAAAACCAGAATAACGATGGTTACTTGCTCCGAGTCCAAGCTTGGGACCCAGATCTTGGGGTGACTTTGAGGGAGGCAGGCAGATAGATAGGGGAGCAGTGAATTTCCTGGGCAATAATGATATCAAGCGCCGTGACACTTTGCAGAAAACAGGAAGTAAGGCCCCATCAGACTTTTCTTCACCTGGCGCCTGCCGCAGACCCAGAGAAGGCTGGACCCCTCCCGCAGAAGCCAAAGGCCGGGAAAGGCATCTCTGCCCGGGAATCGCTCCCCGGAGGCCTTCGTTCCAGGGAATCGCGAATAGGTCACGAACAGAGGAGATGACAAATCAGCTGGCGAGCCTGCAGCGCCCCGTCAGCCCCTCCCGGGATGGGGACTCCCTCGTTTGCTCTCAGCCCTTTGTCCACCACAATGTGCTGTGCTGGAGAAATGGACAAGCTGGGCGGGGCCATGCGCCTCTATATTTATTTATTTATTATTCTTTTTTTGCTTTTTGGGTCACACCCGGCGATGCACAGGGGTTACTCCTGGCTCTGCACTCAGGAACCACCCCTGGCGGTGCTCAGGGGATCATATGGGATGCTGGGAATCGAACCGGGATGCTGGGAATCGAACCCGGGTCGGCCGCGTGCAAGGCAAACGCCCTACCCTCTGTACTGTCGCTCCAGCCCCTGCGCCACTATTTTTCAGCGGGCGTCTCGGCGTCAGGGACCCTGAGCCTGAAGAGGTGTTGGAGGATGAAATAAGACCCCAGACGGGCACCTGCCACTCCAGATGTTGGGTTCTCTCTGCAGTTGCGCAGACGGCGCTGGGGGAAGGGGGGCGGCGCGCTCCGAAGGGGAGAGAGGACCAAGTCGTGCCAGGTCGACTTCTCGGACGGACTTAACGCTTTTAAAGGAAAATCCTCCTCCCAGAACCCCCCCCCCAATCACTGTCTAATTAGCTGCAGACACTTGGGTCCCTTGGGACCTCACCCCCCCCTTTTCTTCCCCGAAGCTGCAGCCCCAGCTCTAAGAATGTGACTTCCTCGGAGCCCGCGATGGCAGGGACGTGGGCGGGGACCTCCCGGAAGGCGGAGGGAGGAAGTCGAGTCACCGAGTCACCCGCTCTGGAGGGGGAACCCAGCCTGACCCTGGGGGAACGTCCCCCCCTCGGGAGGCCCGGACCTCCTGCCTGGGGAGGGCCTCGGTGGACCCCTTAGACTGCGCCGCAGAAAATGAGCCCAGGGTGGCCGAGGCGCGGCGGCATGGGAAAATAAAAGGGTTTCCTGTTTGTTTTATTGGGGGGTCGGGGAGGGGGGGATGCCCAGTGGTAATGCTCCAGAGCTCCTGCTGCCTGGACACTCCGGAATCATTCCTGGTGGGGCTCAGGGGACCACAGTTACTGCCCAGGATCTAACGAAGAAGATCTCTGGGTGCAAGGCGAGCGCCTTCCCCTGCACCTGACTCTCTCCAGCCCTGCCAATGGGTCAGAGCGATGGCGCAGCGGGTAGAGCGCTTGCCTTGCATGCAGCCGAACTGGGTTCCATCCCTGGCACCCATGTGGTCCCCTGAGCACCGCCAGGAGTGATGATCCCTGAGCACAGAACCAGGAGTAAACCCTGAGCGCAGGGTGTTTGGGGGTGTGGCCCACAAACAAAACAACAGAACAGGAGAGACTCCTTAGAGACCTTCCCGAACCATCATTTCAGCTTGGGCCCAGAATTTTGGGGGAGGGGGAATGATTTTAATTAAAGAAATTGACTAACGGAAGTTTCCTAACATTGGGAAATTCCGAGTAGATAGCCTGTAGGTTGGTTGTTTGTTTTTTAGGGTCACTCACTGCTCGTTCAAGAGCCACATTTTGTGAAATGAGGCTGAAACATGGGAATAGCCCTCTGCTTCCTCCCCTGGGATACTGGGGCTATATGTGGCTTAAAAGGGATGCAGTAGAAAGGAGGATACTAATCTCCTCCAAAACCCAAAATCTCGGATCTTTATCACAAAAATAATGAGTACTTATTGTGAAAAAAGATTATTTCACAATAAGAAGGAAAAAATAAAATCTGACAGCTGGGGGCCAGAGCGCTAGTATAGGAGATCACTGTCACTGTCATCCCCTTGTTCATCGATTTGCTCGAGCAGGCGCCAGTAACGTCTCCATTCGTCCCTGTCACGTGCTAGTGTAGCCCGATGGCGTCCTGGGGGCTCTTTCAGGGTCAGGGGACTGAGGACCGTTGTTGTTACTGTTTTTGGCATATCGAGTACGCCACGGGTAGCTCGCCAGGCTCTGCCAAACTTTGATATTAGCATAAGAAAATACTTGAACTGCCACTGTTTATGAAAACATGAGGAAACTTTATTTTCCATACCTCTGTTGTTTGTAAAATGGCCTCATTTTTTCATTAAAATTAGCTGAGGCTTGTAAGAGAGAGCCTTGCATTCTCTGAACTCTTTTTTTTTTTTTTTTTTTGCTTTTTGGGTCACACCCAGCCATGCACAGGGGTTACTCCTGGCTCTGCACTCAGGAATTACCCTTGGCAGTGCTCAGGGGATCATATGGGAAGCTGGGATTCGAACCCGGGTTGCCGCGTGCAAGGCAAATGCCCTACCCGATGTGCTATTGCTCCAGCCCCTCTCTGAACTCTTATTTCACTTTCAGGCTCTATTTCAGGCTCTAGTCCCGCAGCTCTTCCTAGATAGTACAGATTTTGAAGTTCAAAAGAATTACAACTGTTAATAATCATTAATGTTCTTCCAATAAGAAACTTATATTGAGCATTTTGCTTTCTCCGTAGGCTCAACATTCTGATAAGAAATCTTTGTTTAAACCTGGTCTAACAAGTTCCCAGAATACCTAGACCTTTTAAATTGCTGGACTGCCTATCACTCAGACCTCTCCTGATGATCTCGCTTGCCCAGGCTCTAACACTTGAGTGTTCCACAAAGACAGACAATGAACTGATGACAAAAACCACACACATATGTGCACACTTATCAAAGCAGGGGAGACAGGAAAATGCAAGATCATGTGATTGACCATTTAATATCAGGAACGAAGAAGTGTGTCACTAAGGCAGCCTATCCTCATGTCATGTAAGGAAAATATTAGCTCCCTGCCTCAGAACTCGTCTTGACCTTAAAACGATAGCATATGACCAACAACTTTGTCATAGTTCATTTTGCCGGCGTATTATCAATAAAAGCACTTTCTTGCCCCATTTATTTTCTTTTTGGGTCACACCTGACGATGCTCAGGGATTACTCCTGGCTCTGCACTCAGGAATCACCCCTGGCAGTGCTCAGGGGACCATATGGGATGCTGGGAATCGAACCCGGGTCAGCTGAGTGCAAGGCAAACGCCCTACTCACCATGCTATGGCTCCAGCCCCTCTTGACCCATTTTTAACAAGCAGGAAACTGGCTGGTCAGACTGAGAAACGGGGTGGGGGCCTAAGGTTCCAATCGGTCGACAGAGCAAATTTTGCCCTGGGGACTGCCCCTTCTTTTCTCAGTCTATCAGTTTTCTCCCTGCCAGTTTTGAAGGGTCAGATCAATTTGATCAATTGCATACGTGTGCACATGTGCATGTGGTTTTTGTAGTCAGTTTTGTCGTCAGTATAGGAGATAAGACACTTTTTTTTAAATAAAAAGGGTTTATTTAGAAATTTGGAAGAAGGGAAAGGGGGAGGGGAGAGAGAGAGAGAGAGAGAGAGAGAGAGAGAGAGAGAGAGAGAGAGAGAGAGAGAGAAGGGGATGCTTAAAAGAGAACGGGGCTTCCCCGGAGTGGACAGAGAGCCCCAGTACACACCCCAGCCTCAGTTAAATTATGAAGAGATGAAAATCCACATCTCAAGAGGCATGTGAGTGCTCGGGCACCATGTGCAGTGACACATGGGCACGGGCCGCACATGTGCCCAAGGCGCTTGCCTTGCATGTGGTTGACCCTGGTTCTATCCCCGCAATGCAGACGGGAGATGCGTGTTAAGAATGCTTTCATGCACACATCATCCCAATACCACGCCTACCACCAGAGCACCCCTTCCCTCCACCAAGCCCCAGGGACTCCTCCCACCCACTCCCATTTGTACATTTTAGAAAATTAAAACAACAACAACAACAAAAACCCAGTAACTTTCTTTGGAAAGAAAGAGAGAGAGAGTACAGTGGCTAAGGTGTTTATCTTGAACACGGCTGACCCAAGTTCGATCCCCATCACCCCATATGGCCTGCTGAGTCCAGCCAGGAGTGATCCCTAAGCACAGAGCCAGGAGTAAGCCCTAGGTGTGACACCCCCCACCAAAACAACCCTTCTTGGGGAGGGTGTTTCTCAGAGGTTACTCCCAGCATAGTGCTCAGAGGTCACTTCTGGTGGTCTCACATGGAAAGCATGAGCTCCAACCCTTTTTTTTTTTTTTTGCTTTTTCAGTCACAGCCAGTGTTGCACAGGGGTCACTCCTGGTTCATGCACTCAGGAATTACTCCTGGCGGTGCTCAAGGGACCATATGGGATGCTGGGAATCGAACCCGGGTCGGCCGCATACAAGGTAAATGCCCTACCCGCTGTGCTATCGCTCCAGCCCCCAACCCTTTGAGCCATGTCTCAGCTCCAGTGTTTAATGTTTTGAAACAAAGATTTTATTATTTTTATTTATTTTTTTGGCCACACCTGACAGTGATCAAGGCTTACTCCTGACTCTGTGCTCAGGGATCACGCCTGGTGGGGCTTAGGGGACCATATATGAGGAACCACGGTGGGTCTTGTGCAAGGTAAGCATCTTAACTCTCTACAGTCTCTCTGCCCCTGTTTGTTCATATCTTACAAACCAAAGTAATGTGAAGGACTTTCTAATATACAAAAGACTCCACAAGGGGCTGTGACGATAGCACAGTGGGTAGGGCGTTTGCCTTGCACGAGGCTAACCCGGGTTCAATTCCCAGCATCCCACAGGGTCCCCTGAGCACAGCCAGGAGTAATTCCTGAGTGCATGAGCCAGGAGTAACTCCTGTACAACACCGGGTGTGACCCAAAAAGCAAAATAAATAAATAAATAAATAAGTAAATAAGTAAATAAGTAAAAGACTAAACAAATGTGTTAACTTCTATGTGACAAAAAGGTGGAAATATTTACAAGTACTAGGAGAGATCTTTCAGCGGGTCTGTTCATGTATATGTTTACCTCTTCTACTGCTCTGTCATCGTGAAAGCAGTGCCTTTCTTCTTCAATAAACCAAAAAATTAATGTGCACTGACGTTTCCAGATCTAGAAATATTTACAGGCTTCTCATGTTGGGAAGCATCATTGAAATAGATCATCAATACTCTCCTAAATCAATGCTATTAGTTCCACTTATGGCTTTTTACTGGCGTCTGATTGTTTGAAGGGGCTACAGGGAAACTGCTGACGTTAAGTAAGATTGATTATGGACCTCATTCCTCTCCCGTCTCTCAGTGGGGCTAGCAGGCATAACTCCCGTTAACGCTAATGGGAGTTTTGAGCACAAGCCTTTGTGTATTTAAGAGTTGACCATTAAAAATCTATCAATCTCCTAATCCTAGAATGCGAACAGGCTTTAACTTTTTGGTGTGAGTGGTTAATTAGTTGGGACAGTGGCCTGCCTCTAAATAACCAACAAGGCGCGTTTATCAGTGGCCCAGGCTAGGGGAGTGTCTCCTGGCTGCTGCGGCCACACTCACAGGGGTCCCGCACAAATATGTTGGTGGCACTTTAGGCACAACAAAGCCCCTTCACTTGTTCAGATCGACTTTGAATGTCCTCGCGCTTCTGTCCCCAAGGGAAACCTGGGTTTCTGTGTGCTGATCTGAGCCCCGGGGATTGGACTTATTGTTGGTGCTAAGCCAGGACATTCGGATGAGCTCTGGACACTGCCCTGCAAGCAGGAAGCAGAACAGAGGCCCCACTTTTATATGAAGTGGGCAAGCTAGAACTTGTGGGTCCAGATGATCTGGAGAAGTATAGCATGCTCTCCATATGCCCGCCTGGTCATACCTTATCTTGGCAGTACAAGGCAGCAGTTTCTCCCTCTCTTATATATCTTCAGGGGCTGGAGCAATAGCACAGCGGGTAGGGTGTTTGCCTTGCATGCGGTCGACCCGGGTTCGATTCCCAGCATCCCATATGGTCCCCTGAGCACTGCCAGGAGTAATTCCTGAGTGCAGAGCCAGGAGTAACCCCTGTGCATCGCCGGGTGTGACCCAAAAAGGAAAAAAAAACACATTTTATATATCTTCAATCTGGTTTGAACTTCAAGTATCAGTATGAGCCTTCTCTTTGCCCTGTGTGTGACCAACCACAAGAATGTGGGGGACGTAATCTGTAGAGCCTACGTGTCCAGCTGCATATCTTCCTCTGACATTTTAATCATGCCAACATAGCTTTGGTAACATAGCTTTGACAAGACAATATCTACCCTGATGTTCTTTTGACAGATGCTCATCCTATAACTGTTTGTACTCTCGCGAGTGACTCTTTCTCGGTGATGAAGTCATTAGGATGCAACTGATAAAAAGTAGAATAAAAGGAGGCCTCTGGCAGTTGGTCTTGACCTGGAGCCAGATCGATGCCTTGGCCCTCCGTGCTTTCTACATTCCTCTCACGTGTCTTGCCTCTGCGCCTCCTACCAAAATAATATTCACACAACAACTTGTGAACAACAGCTCTCAATTTGGAGGCTACTAATGTGAGACGGGGTGTCCGTGGGTCAGGTGCTGATGAGGTCCCTCTCCTGGGCTGCGTGGTCACCTTTTCATGGACCCCTCTCCCGTGGTGGAAGGAGGGTGAGGTAGCTCCTTGAGGGTCCCTTGTATGTATGTATGTATGTATGTATGTATGTATGTATGTATGTATTTTTTGGATTTTTGGGTCACACCCAGTGACAATGCTCAGGAATTACTCCTGGTGGTGCTTGGGGGACTATATGATATGCTGGGGATGAACCTGGGTCAGCCACATGCAAGGCAAGCTCCCGACTCTCTGTACTATCACTCTGGCCCCATGGGGTCCCTTTTATAAATCCCATTCCTGAGATCTCTGTTCTCATGGTCTAACCCCCCTTCCAAAGCCACCTCTTAATACCATTACATTGGGCGGCAGGATTCAATATGTGACTGGAGGGGACACAACATCTAGTCTGTTATAGTTGGACATCAGTCTAGAATAGTGTAGAGTCATTTATCCAAGTCGCCTCAAAGTGTGTCATCCCATGTCACAAAGCTTACACACAGCAGGCTCAACGGAAAGCTTTCGGCCACTATCATAATCTTTGTCCAGGGCCCTCAACTTGCTCCGCAGCAACTCACCTCCACAAGCTTCTTTTATTTTTTATTTTTTGGGTCACAGCCAGCGGTGCTCAGGGGTTACTCCTGGCTCTGCCTCAGGAATCACCCCTGGCGCTGCTGGGAGGACCATATGGGATGCTGGGGATCGAACCCGGGTCGGCCATGTGCAAGGCAAATGACCTCCCCGCTGTACTATCGCTCCGGCCCCTCCACATGCTTCTATAGGGTCAGGACGTGTGTAGCTCTGTCCGTCCGGCATTGCCGAGCAGGACAGAGTGTCGCTGCTCTCAAAGGCCACACCTATCTGTGCTCAGGGCTTATGTCCTGCCCACTGCATTATCACTCCAGTCTAAGCCTTAGTTTATTTGATCAAAGTTTGTAGACAGAGAGACGGCCGTGCCAAGGAGTGTCTTCCTGAGGTATTTTAGGAAGGCAGAGAAAGAAGAAATCCTCATGAGTTGCTCACTGGAAACATTTTAAGGTTTGTCATTGGGGTAATATAAAATTTCCTTCCTTCCTTCCTTCCTTCCTTCCTTCCTTCCTTCCTTCCTTCCTTCCTTCCTTCCTTCCTTCCTTCCTTCCTTCTTTGGTTCCCTCCCTCCCTCCTCCTCCCTCCCTCCTTCCTCCTCCCTCCCTCCCTCCTCCCTCCCTCCTTCCCTCTCTTCATTTGTTCATTCGTTCGTTCGTTCCTTCCTTCCTTCCCTCCCTCCCTGGGGCAGCACCTGGGAATCAAGGAGGGTGAAGAGGGAATGTCAGGGTGTCCTGCCCGCCCGCCTGCCTTTTCTCCTCCCTCCCTCCCTCCCCCTCCCTCCCTCCCTCCCCCTCCCTCCCTCCCTCCCTCCCTCCCTCCCTCCCTCCCTCCCTTCCTTCCTTCCTTCCTTCCTTCCTTCCTTCCTTCCTTCCTTCCTTCCTTCCTTCCTTCCTTCCTTCCTTCCTTCCTTTTTCCTTCTTTCCCTCCTTTTTCTTTCTTCTCTTCCTCCCTCCTCCCTTCTTTCCTTCCCTCTTTTCCTTCCTTCTTTCCTTCCTTTTTCCTTCCTTCCCTCCTTTTTCTTTCTTCTCTTCCTCCCTCCTCCCTTCTTTCCTTCCCTCCTTTCCTTCGTTCTTTCCTTCCTTCCCTCCTTTCCTTCCCTCCCTTTCTTCCTCCCTCCCTCCCTTCCTCCCTCCCTTCCTTTTTTCCTTTTTTCTCTCCTTCCTTCCATCCTTTTTCCTTCGTTCCCTTTCTCCTTCCTTTCCTCCTTCCTTCCCTCCCTCCCCTCCTTCCCTCCTTTCCTTGTTTTATTCCCTCCTTTTCCTTCCCTCCCTCCCTTTCCCTCCCTTCCTCCCTCCCTCCTTCCTTCCTTCCTTCCTTCCTTCCTTCCTTCCTTCCTTCCTTCCTTCCTTCCTTCCTTCCTTTCTTCCTTCCTTCCTTCCTTCTTACCTTCCTCCCTCCCTTCCTCCCTCCCTTCCTCCCTCCCTCCCCCCCTTTGTTTTTGGGTTGCACCTGGCAGTGTGCTGTGAGTACTGGGAATGGATTCCAGGCTCCCTGCAGGCAACAGTGCTCCCTAGCCCCCTGAGCCATCCCCTCAGCCTAGAACTCTACTTCTTCTCTGACTGAATGGTGTGTATTGTATGTATGCGCCACGTATTGTTTAGGGACACTTGGGATGTTTCACCTTTTGGTTTTCGTGACTAATGTTGCAATGAGCATTGGCTTGCAGCTGTGTGAACCCTCTTTTTATTTCTCTTGGGTATAGGAAAGGAATGACTAGGTCATGTGGCAATTCTCTGTTTAACTTTGTCCAACACTGCCAAGCTATTTTCCTCGGGGATCGCACTTCATATTCCTACCAGCAGCATATGCAAAGCCCAATCTCGCTGCATCCTTGCCAGCATTTGTTGTTTCCAGTTTTTAAAAAATACTACTCGTGGGGCTGGAAGTCGTAGCAGGCAGGTCATCTGCCTTGCACAGAGCTGACCCAGGCTCTGGGGTTGGAGTGATAGCACAGCGGGTAGGGCAGTTTGCTTTGCACGCGGCCAACCCGGGTTCAATTCCCAGCATCCCATATGGTCCCCTGAGCACTGCCAGGAGTAATTCCTGAGTGCAGAGCCAGGAGTGACCCCTGAGTATCGCCGGGTGTAAAAGTAAATAAAATAAACAAAAAGCAAAATAAATAAACAAATAACCCAAAATTAAAAAGCTGACCCAGGTTCATTCTCCAGAACTCCATATGGTCCTTCAGTGCTTCCAGGAGTGATTCCTGAGCACAGAGCCAGGAGCAACTCCTAAGCAACACCCAATGGGCCCACCACCCCCAAGAAGCACTTGTTTGAAGAGGTATCTCATTGGGATTTTGAGTTGCATTTCTAATGACTAATGATGTTGACTATTTTATGTGCTTATTGGCCACTTACATATTGTCTTCGGAGAAATGTCTATTCAAGTCACTTTGCTCATCTGAGGAGTAAGTAGTCAGATTTCTTTAAAGCTGTTTTTTAGTTTTAGTTTTTTCCCTTTGGGGGGCATACCCAACCGTGCTCAGGGCCTACTTCTTGCCTCCCCTCAGGGAGACAGTGCATAGGGGACTGTCCGTTGTGATGGGGTCAGTGGCCTGGGGTCAGCTTGCATGCGAGACAGATGCTTCACTCCCTGTACTACCCATCCAGCATCTCCATTTGTTTTTATTTCTATTATTTTTTTATTTTTTGCTCTTTGGGTCACACCTGGCGATACACAGGGGTCACTCCTGCCTCTGCACTCAGGAATCACTCCTGGCAGTAGCTCAGGGGACCCTATGGGATGCTGGGAATCGAACCCGGGTCGGCCGCGTGCAAGGCAAACACCCTACCCGCTGTGCTATCGCTCCAGCCCCAGCCTCTCCATTATTATTTTAAGAGCCAGCATTCAGTTTGTTTGGCTTGTGACCCCCTTGCTCAGCTACTACATTAAAAAAAAAGTTTTTGGAAACAAATTTGACTGACAAATTTCACTTTTTGGTTGGAAAATTTGTCAGTCATATTTTTTGGTTTACAGTATCATGAAATTTAGGGAGCATGGCTTTACACCCCTCTTCAGTGCACACAGTTCATGTCCCCAACACCCCAGTTCTAGCGTCACCACACTGTCACGTACTGCTCAACCCATTTTTCCCACCTACCTTCTGCTACATTTTTCACAGAATCTAAGAGCTTTGGTTGTCAGGTTTTGTTGGTGTATTTGCTTTGGTTACTTACTTGGAATCGTCCTTCTCCTCTTCATTTCCCAGCCACTTGCCTCAAGTTTCATCCAGGTTGTCACAAAATGCATATTTTTTTTTTCTTTTTGGGTCACACCCAACAATGCACAGGGGTTACTCCTGGCTCTGCACTCAGGAATTACTCCTGGCGGTGCTTGCAGGACCCTATGGGATGCTGAGAATCAAACCCGGTCGAGTGCATGACAAATGCCCTCCCTGCTCGACTATCGCTCCAGCCCCCCAAATGCATAATTTAATCTTTGTTCTTCTCCACGATGTATCCTTGACTAGCTAGACCACACCTTCCTACCTACTCTCTGGAAATGGGTGTAGAGGTGGATTCTCATTTTCGTGAGCATAGCCAGTGCTGACATGAACATAGGGGTGCAGATATCCTTTTGACTTAGTGCTGGTATAACAATGCCTGGGAGTGGTATTCTTGGATCACAAGGAATTTCAATTTGGGGGTTTTAAAAGAAATTTCCATAACCGTTTGCCATGAAGGTGATGCAGATTCACCACTACTCCTCCAGCACTGGAGGACGGATCTTCTTCCTCCAAACTCCAGCCAACTCTTGCTCCCACTATTTTCTTGAGGGGGTCCCACCAGGCGATGCTCAGGGCTTACTCCTGGCTCTACACTACTCAGGAATTACTCCTGGCAGTGCTGGGGGACCCTATGGGATGCTGGGGATTGAACCCAGGTAAGCCACGTGCAAGGCAAACGCCCTCCCTGCTATGCTATCACTCTGGCCCGCTGTTGGGGCTGGACTGAGCTATCAGGGCGAGCCCATGTATACTGTACCGTGCTACGGACAGGAACATAGGGACCCATGAAAATGGGCGAGACTTCTCGTGTGTCCTGACTGGTTTGGATGAAGCTGAACATTTTCCCCCTTCAAGCTGCCTTCAGAAAAATAATTTCAGAACACTGAAAAGAGCAGTTTTTCCTTCTCTCACAGAAGCCTGGCTGGTCTTTGACATGCAGATGGTGTTAGCCAGGCCTGACCTTTGATGTTGTAAATTGTAGATTTCAGGTGCAGGCCCAGCTTTGTCTTTGGGATGCAGATTTCAGGTGCCTGCCCAGTTTGTATTTGAAGTGGCAAGCACAGCCTAGTCTTTGGGATGTAAATCCAGGTGCCTGAAGAAGGTTTCAGTTTCGGTTTTGTATCCAGCTGCCTGTAGGTTTCAGTTTCGGTTTTGTATCTTTCCCTTCTCAGTTCTGTATTCTTTTCCCGAGGCTATAGGCCTACCCATACAAGGAAACAATATGTTCCATTGTCTCAATGTTCTCCCTGTAACATTTTTTGATGCCTTTGGTGACGTCACTATATTGCGCCCTTTAGAGGTACCATGATCAATAAAAGGAGGTCCACGAGGCCCTCTGCCTTTGCTAAGAGCCAGAGCGAGCCTTAGTCCTCCAATCAGTGATTATTTCTTCCGCGTTCCTATCTCAGCGCCTCCGATTGCAGAACGTTCACGCAACAGCCCGCTCCTACTATTTTTTGGGGGGAGGGGCCTTTTTTGGGGGGCTTTTTTTGGGGTCACACCCCGTGATGCACAGGGGTTACTCCTGGCTCAGGCACTCATAAATTACTCCTGGCGGTGCTCAGGGGACCCTATGGGATGCTGGGAATCGAACCCGGGTCGGTTGCATGCAAGGCAAAAGCCCTACCCGCTGTGCTATTGCTCCAGCCCCTCCCACTATTTCTGACAGGGGCAATTCTCACCAGTGAGAGGGCAGATCCCATTATGGTTTGGCTAGTTCTAATGCTGAGGGATGCTGTGTGTCTTCTTATGTCTTCTTTGAAGAAGCAGCTATTTTCTTTTGTTGTTGTTGTTTTGTTTGGAGGTCACGCCTGGCTATGCTCAGGGCTTAGTCCTGGCTCTATTCTCAGAGATCACTCCTGGTGGGCTCGGGGGATTATCTGGGGGTTCCAGGAATGAAACCTGAGTCGGCTGCATGCAAGGAAGTGCCCTACCTGCACTATCTTTATGGCTCTTCAGGTCTTTTCATGTTTTGTGCTGGGGGTCACAGCCCTTGTTTCTCATGAGTTACTCTCAGCAGTGCTCGGCCTGGACCATGTCGGGCAGGATCTGAACCTGGAGTCCCGCACGCAGAGCGTGTACTCCAGTCCCTTGCGCCATCTCCCGGTCCTCAGTGCATCGGTCTTTTACCTCCTTTGGAAGGTGCTTTTCTAGATATTTGTTCTTAATCTATTTTTGTTTGGCAGCCACACCTGGCGGTGCTCGGGGCTTACTCCTGGCTCTCTGCTCAGCGATCATTCCTGGCAGGCCCAGGGGACCCTCTGGGATGCTGCAGAGAGAACCCAGGTGGGCCGCATGCCAGGCAGACGGCCGACCTGCTGTACTATCGCTCAGGCCCCCCCCCCCCCCCCCCCCCGTGGGTTTGTTTTCTTAATTTCACTTTCCTCTGATTCATTGCTTGCGTTTTTTTTTTTTTAAAAAAAGGTGGGTTGATTTTGAATCCTGATATTTTCCTGTATTCATTATAATTTCTAGTGTTTTGGATGGAGTCTGTTTCTGTTTCGAGGCCACACCTGGTGATGCTCAGGGGTTACTCCTGGCTCTGCACTCAGGAATCACTCCTGGCGGTGCTAGGGGAACCATATTGGGTGCCGGGGATCGAACCCAGTTGGCTGTGTGCAAGGCAACTTTAGTGGAGGTTTGGTTTGGTTTTGGGAGCCACACATAGCTGCGCTCAGGGTTTACTCCTGGCAGTACTGGGGGACCATATGCGATGCCAGGGAATCAACCCAGGTGGGCTGTCTGCAAGGCACTCACCTTACCTGCTGTACTATCTATTTGACCCCATTGTTACAGCATCTTTAGGAATATCTATGCATATTATCCTGTCATTGCGTTACACAAATAAAAATTTTCAGGCTGATAACATGCTTTTGTTTTGTTTTGGGGCCATAGTTGGTGGTCTCAGGTATTATTCCTGGAAGCTTGGGGACCTCATGGGATGCTGAGGATCGAACCTGGTTTGGCTGTGTGCAAAGTAGGTGCCCTTCCCCCTGTACGATAACTCCAGCCTCGTGTGAATTTTATTTTGAACTACACCCAGCAGAGCTTAGGAAGCTCCTTTTTCTTCCCCCAAAAAAGTGTTTTAAAATTGAATCATAGTGAATTTCAAAGTTACAAAATTATTCGTGATTGGTTTTCAGCCACACAATATTCCATCACTAAACACTTATCACTTCACCAGTCAGGGGCCACTCTTACCTCTGAGCCCAGTGCTCACACCTGGCTCTGTACCCAGGGGCTACCCCGGCGCTGCTCCAGGGACTATATATGAAGTGCCGGGATTGGAACCAGGTCCTTGCAGCTGTATGTCGGGCAAGCACCTTAACCCTGGTACTGTTTCTCCAGTCTCGAATAGTGCAAATGTTAAAATGTTTGTAGTAAGTGACGTGGTTAACCTCCCTAAAGCCCAGCTACCCACCTGTAATATAGAAACATTGGGAGGACCCTGGAGGTTGCATCACTCTTTACAGTGACCTTCATGACAGTGAGGATGGTCCTTGCCCACAAATCTGTCTGCCCAGCTTGCAGCTGGCCACACCTGGAAGGGCTTGTTGCTCCTAATTGCTTCCCAGGTGCCGGGATTCGAAGCAGGTTCCAGCTGCAGCTGGATGCTGGGCAAATGCCTTAACCCTTGTACTATCTTTTTTTTTTTTTTTCAGAGTAAAAGCACTTTTATTGGGAAGTCCAGGAGTAACCCCTGAGCAACGCCGGGTGTGACCCCCCCCAAAAAAAAAAGACAATAAGAAGGACCGCTTCATGCCCGAGTCCCTTGCACCCATCTGCGCATGCTCCCCTGGCTGGACCGCCCTGGTGCCGTGGGCCTCCTTCCAGGATGCAAAACACAGCAGGACTCCCATGAGCCCTTGCGCAGCACAAGGTACCCCGCACCCCGCGAACACGCGAGGGCTCCCCTCCTGCTCCTGTCTGACTCCCTACCTGCTCTTCCCTTACAAGAGTTTGAGGCCCTGCATCTTTTAGGGGGCAAGGGATGGTGGTTCCTCTTGAGCTGCTTCCTGCTGGCTAGAGACCCCTACCCAGGGTCTCTAACCCCTTGCTGCTCTGTCAGAGGAACTCCAGAAACTCCGGCCCACTAAAGTCCGCCGGGCCTGAGGTTCTGCCCAGGTTGTGTGGGGCTTCATCAAAACCAACTAGTTGGGGGGCTGGAGCGATAGCACAGCAGATAGGGCATTTGCCTTGCACGCGGCCGACCGGGGTTCGATTCCCAGCATCTCATAGGGTCCCCCAAGCACCACCAGGAGTAATTCCTGAGTGCAGAGCCAGGAGTAACCCCTTTGCTTCGCTGGGTGTGACCCAAAAAGAAAAAAAAATCAACTAGCTGGTATCCCCAATGTTTGTTTGTTTTAGAGTACAAGCACTTTTATTGGGAAGTGACAGATCACCCAGAGACTGGGAGTGGGCCACCAACTTTCCCAGGTGATGTCTAAGGCCGCAGAGAGTCTGGAGGCCCGGCTATGCTCCGGGCTGGCTCGGAAGGGTTGCTTGCTAGCGGTCGGCCAGGTTTTCCCTAGAAGGCTCTCGGACATTGCCCAACTGCCCGGTCAGGCAGACAGTTATACAAATATTATGCCTCCACTCCCGACCAGCTCCTGGCTCAGCAAAATTTGTTTTGTTTTGTTTGTTTTGGGGCCACCCCTGGCGGTGCTCCAGGGTTACTCCTGGCTCTGCTATCCAGGCTCAGAGCTGGAGGGCTCAGGGCGCCCGATGGGGTGCGGGGGTCCCTCCATCCCTCGGAGCCTCAGAGGGCCCGTGACCTCAGACACAAGGTGCTGTTTTGTACTGGCAGGACATCCATCGGCTCACAGAGTAGGGTACGGTGGGTAGAGAAGAGATAGATATGCAAATCAACAACGAGGAGCAGAGGAGTGAGGGAAAGTACGAGAGCGTATGCAAAGCACTCTGGGAAATGAAAAGGGGAATTTGTCTTGCTTGGGAGAACTCAGGAGGTTTCTGCAGAGTTCAGACCATAGTCGAAGGGACAAAGGGCAGAGGCTTAGAAGGAGATTATCACAGACCTTGTGTGTCTCACTGTGGCATTAAAGGAATCCCTCGAAACAGAGAACCAAGCTTTCTCCTTCCTTCCTTCCTTCCTTCCTTCCTTCCTTCCTTCCTTCCTTCCTTCCTTCCTTCCTTCCTTCCTTCCTTCCTTCCTCCCTCCCTTCCTTCCTTCCTCCCTCCCTTCCTACCTCCCTTCCTTCCTTCTTCTCTCCTTCCTCCTCTTCCTTCTCCTTTGTGATGCAGAGGTTCAAACCTGGGGCATGCACTCTGTGTGTTCCCCTCATCTTAAGTTTATTCCCCTGCATCTTAAGTTTCAAGTCCCTCTTACTGATCAAATAAAAGCAACCTTTAAAGGATTTACAGCGTGCCAGGCAGGGTACTGTTTTATGTTGATGATTCAACTTTATCTTTACATCAACCTTAGAAGACAGATGATAGTATCACCCCTGTTCTTCAGTTAAGAAAACGGAGATAAGGATTGGTGCAATAGTCCAGTGGGCAGGGTGCTTGCCTGGCATGTGGCCAACTCAGGCTTAATCCCCAGCATCACATGTGGCCCCCGACCTCTCCCCCCACATCAGCAGTACTGATCCCTGAGCGCAGATCCCTGAGCATCGCCGGATATAGCTCCAAGACAAAACAAAACAAAACTAAACTAAAAAGAGAAAACTGAGATCATGGGGCTGGAGTACAGCGGGTGGGGGGCTTGCATTGTACCCAGCTGACTGAGTTTGACCCCTGGCCCCATATATGGTCCCGCAAACAGAATCAGGAGCCCCGAGCACCTCTGGGTATGACCTAAACACCAATGGAGAAAAATGGAAAGAAGCGAGACAGAAAGAAAGAAAATAACCAAGATGGACTGGAGAGCTAGTATGGTGGGTAAGGCAGTGTAGGAGACTGACCAGGGGTCGATGCCCAGCATCATCCCAGATGACTTCCTGAGTCCCTCCAGGAGTGGTCCCTGAGTGCAGAGCCAGGAGTGTGCCCTGAGCACCACTGGTTGTGCACCCCCCCCCTAAATAAAAACAAGCAGAAAAGAAACTGAGAGCTTAGGTGAGGAGGATGACTGCATGCAGGAGGCCTGGATTCAGCCCAGCATCTCAGTCCCGTGCCCCCGAGTGCTACTGGGAGCAGCTCCCTGTACACGTACCACCTGGAGATCTGAGGCAGCAGCCGACAGACCGCAAGGGTCAGAACCTGTTGAGCCAAGACCCAGATATTTGATATTGTAGTTTTACAAGGTGGCAGAGTAGTCACTTCCGAAAAGATAAACATCATTTTATTTTAGTTTATTTTATTTTGGTTTGGGGCGAGGGGCATACCGGGCGATGCTAAGGGCTTATTCCTGGTTCTGTGTTCAGGGATCACGCCTAGCGGTGCTCAGGGGACCATATACGGTGATGAGGATGAAACTGGGGTTGGCTCTGTACAAAGTAAGCACCTTGCACTGTCTTTCCTGCCCAATATCAATTTATTTTAAAATCCTCAATTCTGGGGATGAGGATCCACCATCCCTATATGAGGTCATAAATTCAATCGTCAATACTGCCAAATAAAGAACTAATCAGAGTAACAAATAGAAACAATATACACAGTAGACTTAGGATTCCTGACCTTATTTATTATGGCTTTTGTTTGATTAGAGGGTTTTGTGGTGCCTGTAATTAACAGCACTGCAGCAGCATCAATAAAGCTAGGCTATAATGAAAGTCCATTCAGATGAGCGATAGCACAGCGGGTAGGGCGTTTGCCTTGCATGTAGCCGACCTGAATCCGATTCCTCCATCCCTCTCGGAGAGCCTGGCAAGCTACCGAGAGTATCCCGCCCACACGGCAGAGCCTGGCAAGCTACTCGTGACATATTCGATATGCCGAAAACAGTAACAACAAGTCTCACAATGGAGACGTTACTGGTGCCCGCTCAAGCAAATTGATGAATGATGGTGACAGTGACAGTGACTATAAGACACTAAAATGATGGGCCCCTCTGAAGACCAAATGATGGGCCCCTCTGAAGAGCTCCTTTGTTTCCAAATCGTTTCCCCAAGACCCAGCACTGCTCTCACTGCCAAGCCCGTGATCACGAAGGCAGTGAGACTTGGTGTCACTGAGGGACTGACTTGGTGTCACTGAGGGACTGACTTGGTGTCACTGAGGGACCGCGGGAGGAGGAATATATCCGAGGAGTAATATACAAATCCCCAAACCCCTAAACAGTCCCCCATCCCCGAACTTCCAGACGATTCACTGTGCTCAGCCCCTTTATTTTTTTTATTATTATTATTTTTTGATGGTTAATTTTATTTTATTTTTTTTATTTCTTTTATTAATTCACCATGTGGAAAGTTACAAAGCTTTCAGGTTTAAGTCTCAGTTATACAATGCTCAAACACCCGTCCCTTCACCAGTGCACATATTCCACCACCAAGAATCATAATATACCTCCCCCCTTCCCCCCACCTCCCCAGGCTCAGCCCCTTTTAAAGGGGCAGTGGTGTCACAGGGGAGAAGGCGTGCGGGGCTGGCACGCGGGTGTCAGCTCACCTTGCAGGACTGCGCTAGCTGCTGGCCGAGGTGGGTGGAGCCGGTGGTGGATCTGCTCTTGTGTGATCACTGCAGCCTGCCCCAAAGGCGGTGGAGAAGTGTTATGTACTCTGTGTAACTGAACACCAGCCCGGCTGATGGTCAGTCGGACAGGTCAGTCGGAGAAGCTCCCACTCTGGGAAGGGAAGCAGCTTCTGTGTCGCCTTCCCACCTGTGGCTGGTGGCCGGGGAGGCTGAGGGCTGGCAGTATGCAACCAGGTGGGGAGTATGGGATTCTGGCCGTCTCCTCACATGAGCCAGTGAGCTGCAGCCTCCTGAGAGACCTGGGGGGTGGGGGGTGGGGGGGAGCGGATGGGCCCAGGAGATCTAATCAGAGAGAGACAGAGAGAGAGACAGAGAGAGAGAGAGGGAAGGAGGGAGAAAAGGAGGGGGAGGGAGGGAGAAGCGAGGGAGGGAGAGAGAGAGGCAGCAAGCAAAGCAGGAGAGGAGGGACCCAACCCTTGACTTGGGGAAAAACTTGTGCAAATGGGGGAGGGCATGAGGAGGGAAAGAAAGAGAGAAAGAGAAAGAAAAAAGGAAAGAGAACGAAAAAGAAACAGGAAGGGCTGGAGTGATAGCACAGCGGGTAGGGTGTTTGCCTTGAATCAGCCGACCCGGGTTCGATTCCCAGCATCCCATTTGGTCCCTTGAGCACTGCCAGGAGTAATTCCTGAGTGCAAGAGCCAGGAGTAACCCCTGTGCATCGCCGGGTGTGACTCAAAATGCAAAAAAAGAAAAAGAAACAGGAAAGGGAAAGAAGGAAGGAAAGGAGAGATAAAGAAAGGAAAAAGAAAGAACAGAGAAAGAAGAAAAAGAGAAAGGATGAAAGAAAGATGGAAGGAAAGAAGGAAGGAAGGAGAGGGAGGGAGGAAGGAAGGAAGGCGAGCAGGTAGGTGTTGGATAACACTGGATTGTCCTTGCTGCTCCTGCAGGGAGCTTAAGGTTTATTGAGCCACTCCCACAACTGTGCAACTGAGGCACACCCAATTCCATCAGGCACTAATAATCCTAAATTGCTTTTCTCTTTCCTTGATGTCATTTGCATGGTTTCTTTAGCAATGTCCTTTTTGGATAGACACAGGAAGACAGCTGATGCTATGCTACATAAAGTGGGAGTTAATTGGCTCCAAAATAATATTTATTCCTGGGCATCCACATTTACTTGACTTAAGCCTCAGTTGCCCTTAGTTCCTAGCACTCCAAGAGCATCAGTCCCCGAGGAGGGACTGATGGAATTGGGTGTGCCTCAGTTGCACTGCTGTGGGAGTGGCTCAATCAACCTTAAGCTCCCTGCAGGAACAGCAAAGACAACCCAGGGTTATCCAACAGGGAGGCGAGAAGGAAGGTAGGAGGGCAGAAGGGAAGGAGAGGAGAGAAGAGGGGTGGGGAGGAGGGGGGAAGGAGGGGAAGACAGGAGAGGAGAAGAGAGACAGACAGACCACTCAGGAGGACCAAGACTCCGCTGGTGATGCGTTTCCTGACTCTGCTCCTGTCTTCCCTAGCTCTGGGCAGCCGAGGGGGGAGCGGCCCTCTCCTTACTGGCCCCTGTGGTTTCTCTTGGGCCCCCAGCAGCTGGGGGTGGAAAATCAGGGAAAAGCAGAGTTGGGTGAGTGTGAGCAGATGTGGCGTTAGGGGAGCACCCGTGACTGGTACTGCAGGTGACTTTGGGGTTCCTGGAGGCCCTCTGGGAGGGAGGAGAGGATGGAGGCGGTGCTAAAGGGCGATGAGAGGGCAGTAGCACAGTGGCTGAGGGGGCTGCTCCCCCAGGGCTGGGACTGCTCCCCAGTGCGGGCTTCCTGCCAGGCTCTCTGACTTCATTCCAGAGGGTCTAGGGATGGAGCCGCCCTCCAGATGGCACCCGCCCCTGAAAGGGCCAGGTGTGGGCTCAAACCAAGTTGACTTTGAGAGGAAAAAGGGCTTCCCCTGAGTCCCTCCTCCAGTTTCTTTCTCTTCCTTCCACACCGTTCCTGCCACTCCACCGTGGACCCAGTGTCTGTCTGTCGGGGAGGAGGCAGCCAGGGACGTCTGTCTGTTGTGCTGAGTCAAATCGGAATAGTATGTGTCGTTTCTGCATCATGGTACCCGAGACCGAGCAAAGACAGCACAACTTCTCAGAGCACACGAACGGACACACGCATCACCGTGGCCCAGGGAGATGGCTCAGCAGGCTCATGGGTGCGCTGTGGATACAGAAAGCCTAAGTGTTTTTTATTTTATTCTTTTTAATTGAATCACCGTGAGGTATAGTTGCAAAGCTCTCATGATTGAGTTTCAGTCGTACAATGTTCCAACACCCACCCACCACCAATATCCCTGTATCCCTTCTGCCACCTCCTCCCCCATAGAGGCAGGCACTCCCCCCACACCCTCTCTCCCTCTCTCCTTTTGGGCATTATGATTCGTAGCGCAGATACTGAGAGGCCATCATGTATGGTCCTTTGAGGAGGCCTGAGTTTGATCCCGGTACCACCTGGTTTTCTGGGCATCTCCAGGAGTGACCCCCTATCCCTGCCCAGGTTCTCAGCAACAAGTTGGGAGTAGCCCCTGATACAGCCAAGTGTATCTCCCCAAACAAACAAAAATCTTGATTGTCCTGGGAAGGAACCATAGCACTGTCATCCTGTTGTTCATCGACTTGCTCGAGCGGGCACCAGTGATGTCTCCATTGTGAGACTTGTTGTTACTGGTTTTTTTTTTTTTTTTTTTTGCTTTTTGGGTCACACCCGGCAATGCACAGGGGTCATTCCTGGCTCATGCACTCAGGAATTACCCCTGGCGGTGCTCAGGGGACCCTATGGGATGCTGGGATTCGAACCCGGGTTGGCCGCGTGCAAGGCAAATGCCCTACCCACTGTGCTACTGTTTTTGGCATATTGAATATGCCATGGGGAGCTTGCCAGGCTCTGCTGTGCAGACATAATACTCTCAGTAGCTTGCCGGGCTCTCCGAGAGGGACGGAGGAATCGAACTCAGGCCAGCCGTATGCAAGGCAAATGCCCTAACCGCTGTGCTATCACTCCAGTCTGGGAAGGAAGGATATAAATAACAATTCAAGGGGCTGGAGCGATAGCACAGCGGGTAGGGCATTTGCCTTGCATGCGGCCAACCCGGGTTCGATTCCCAGCATCCCATAGGGTCCCCTGAGCACCTCCAGGAGTAATTCCTGAGTGCAGAGCCAGGAGTAACCCCTGTGCATTGCCAGGTGTGACCCAAAAAGAAAAAAAAAAAGAATTGCCTAGAGGAGTTCCTCACTTTCAGAGCTCCCCCTCCCCAGTATCAACTCAGTAGGCCCAGCACATTCCCACCTTTTAGTTTTTCAGTATCCTTCAAGGCTCAGTGTAGGTGCCCTCCTCTGAGAAGTCCACCTGGATTTTCAGCAAAGTTTTTTTTTTGTTTTGTTTTTGAAATCTCTTTTTGTTTTGTTTTCCATTATTTTGGGCCTGCATCCAGAAGTGCACATGGGCTAGTCCTGACTCCATGCTTGGGGATTTCTTCCAGAGGGGTTTTTGGGTCTCTGCTGTGCTGGGGATCAAACTTAGGGCTCCTGCGTGCAAAGCATGCACTCCGGAACTGTGAGCTACCTCCACTTTGCAATCTTAGACACTTTTCTGCCTCTATCAGCCATTTGACCCTGGGCCACTAATTTTTCAGGGTGTTGTCTTATCTCTTCCACAAACAATATAGTCCTTGAGTGCTGACAAAGGGGTCAAACCATACCCTGGTCTCAAACTTGCATTGTTATCCATGCTCTTCAGTTGAATTATACCAATCTAGTGGTTTCTGTCTCTTATCCTCAGAGACTTGAGAATTTACTCTGTATTTAGTCTATACTAGGACTCTGTGTGTGTGATAGTTATTTAAGCATTGTTTCATAGGACTGTATATATTTTTTTCTTTTGGGGTCACACCTGGTGATGCACCGGGGTTACTCCTGGCTCTGCACTCAGGAATCACCCCTGGCGGTGCTCAGGGAACCATATGGGATGCTGGGAATCGAACTCAGGTCAGGCATGTGCAAGGCAAACGCCCTATCCACTGAGCTATTGCTCCAGCCCCCAAGACTGTATATGTTTTAGGTGTTCAATTTTACCCCTCTTCTAAATGTATGCTGTCATACCACACTCATAGAAAATATTTATGCAATCAAGTTAAATTTGTGGGTGCCACAGATCTCCGAGAAGATACAATTTCACTCTCTTACTAGAATCAGGGAAGAAACCAAATCAAATTCTTGTTAAGCTAAGCTCTTTTTTTTTTCTGGGGGGGTGGGGTAGGTAGGGGCTTGGACCACACTCAGACATGCTCAGGGCTTAGTCCTGGCTCTGTACTCAGGACTTACTCCTGGTGATGCTGAGGGGACCATCTGGGATGCTGGGGATCGAACCCAAGTCAGCTGTGTGTGTGCAAGGCAAACTCCCTACCCAGAGGTACTATCTCTCTGGCCCTTGTTTTTTTTTTTTTTTTTGCTTTTTGGGCCACACCCAGCATTGCACAGGGGTTACTCCTAGCCCTGCGCTCAGGAATTACTCCTGGCAGTGCTCAGGGGACCATATGGGATGCTGGGAATCGAACCTGGGTCAGCCGCGTGAAAGGCAAACGCCCTACCCACTGTGCTATTGCTCCAGCCCCTCTCCAGCCCTTGTTAAACTAAACTTCAATTTAAAAGAGTAAATTACTCTTGGGCATATAATCACATTAATCACGTTCCACCTCCAGTGCATGTTCAGTTTCTTGGCCTGGAACTTCTGAGCGGCTGAAGCTGGACGGGTTCGATGCTGGCAAGTGTGATGAGACTGCAGACACCACCGAGCAGCCATAGGCGCTGGAGAAGTTGTTTCCTCCTGTTGTGCGGTGCGCCTCTGGGCTCAGGTCTGCTCTCCCACCCGTGGGCACCCCAAGGCGTGGCATTTCTTCCCAGAAAGTTTTCATTACCAATCAGCAGACAAGCCCCTGGAGGACAGGCCACCTCATTATTCAAGCTGGTTAGTCCAAGTGAAGCAATCGGATAGTCCTGTAAAACGGAAACAATTTGGGAATAAAGCGGTTGGGCCTTCAGAGGGGCCCATCACTTTATTGTCTTATATTAAGAACCCATAAATGAGCCCTTCTGTATGGACTTTCATTATAGCCTCGCTTTATGGATTCTGCTACAGTGCTGTTAATTACAGGCATCACAAAACCCTCTAGTTAGATTAAAGCCATAATAAATCACTGTGTCACTGTCGTCCCGTTGCTCATCGATTTGCTTGAGTGGGTGCCACTAACGTCCATTCGTCCCTGTCGCGTTCAGGGTCAGGGGAATGAGGCCCATTATTGTTACTATTTTTGGCATATCGAATACACCACGGGTAGTTTGCCAGGCTCTGCTGTGCAAGATTCTGCCCATAAAAAATAAGGTTAGGAATACTTAGTCTACTGTGTATATTGTTTTTATTTGTTATTTTGGTTAGTTCTTTATTTGGCAGTATTGAGGATTAAAGTTATGACCTCATATAGGCATGGTGGATCCTCTTCCCCAGAATTGAAGATTTTAAAATAAATTGATGTTGGGCAGGAAAGATAGTGCAAGGTGCTTACTTTGTACAGGACCAACTCCAGTTTGATCCTCTCCTCATCCCCATGTATGGTCCCCTGAGCACCGCTAGGAGTGATCCTTGAACACAGAACCAGGAATAAGCCCTTAGCACTGCCAGGTATACCTCCTGCCCCAAACTAAAAATAAAGTGAAATAAAATAAAATAAATTGATGTTTATCTTTTTGGAAATGACTAATCTACCATCTTGTAAGACTACAACATCACATATTTTTATTTGTTTGAGGGGAGCATATGGTTGAATATCCCCTAATCACTGTCACTGTCATCCCGTTGCTCATCGATTTGCTCGAGCGGGCACCAGGAACATCTCCGTTGTAAGACTCATTCCTGTTTTTGGCATATAGAATACGCCACAGGGAACTTGCCAGGCTCTGCTGTGCAGGCAAGAGACTCTCAGTAGCTTGCTGGGCTCTCTGAGAGGGGGAGGAATCGAACCTGGGTCAGCTGCGTGCAAGGCAAACACCCTACTCGCTGCTCTATTCCCAGCATCCCATATGGTCCCTGAGCACCGTAAGGAGTAATTCCTGAGTGCAGAGCCAGGAGTAACCCCTGAGCATCGCCGGGTGTGACCCAAAAAGCAAAAAAAAAAAATTATTAGAGCTCCTAATAGCTCTAATAATATAAACTCTGATTATTAGTCCTCATGATTACCTTATAAAGTGGATATTATAATTATCTTCACTTACAAGACATCAAAGCGGCTAGAAATTTGGTATCTTGCCCAATATTTCACAACAGGGGAATCCTCCAAGGTTAATGAGCTACTATGTGTGTGCCTGGCAAAAGCGAGCATATTGAATAATGCAGTGGGTCTGTGTGAAGAGAAAAGAAGTAAAAGACAGAATGAATGAGCTGCCAGGACTGTTCCAAGGGGACTCGAACCCTGTGTGTGATACTCAGGGGTCATAACTGCAATTCTGAGCTTCTGAACCAGCAAAGGTGGGGGAGGGGATGTAATCCAGTTTATATGTGATAAGTAATGCTGAGAATATTTCTGGAACCCAGACCAGAAGGCCTTTTTTTTTTTTAAAAGATAGAAGATTTAAATCACTGGGGCCAGAGAGACAGCACGCTTGCCCTTGCACGAAGCTGACATGGGTTTGATTCTGTGCATATGATCCATTGCATATCGTACCCCAAATCCTGCCAGGAGTGAGCCCTGAGCATCGCTGGTCATGCCCACTCCCCCCCACCGCAAAAACGAAACAATTAAATCTCCGCAAAGGTCTTTGTGGGCGAGACCCCCCTCACTCTAGGATGGCTGTCAGAAGCCTGGAAAAGTGAGGACCAGACAGGTCTGTGTGAGGGGAAGAAGCCTAACTCACTCACCCTGGAAAAGGCATTGAGAGGGGCTGGAGCCACAGCACAGTGGGGAGGGCATTGGCCTTGCACGCGGCCGACCCGGGTTCGATTCCCAGCATCCCATATGGTCCCCTGAGCACCTCTAGGAGTAATTCCTGAGTGCAGAGCCAGGAGTAACTGAGGGACTGGATGGACCCAGGGCAAGCTGTGAGCTACTCTGGCATCAAAAAGGACCAGGCCAAATGCCATAATACTTAACTATAAATTAAGGGCGTGGTCATGGACAAGTTCTGTCATGATCCAAAGGAATAACTGGATGAGGACTCTGCTAGGGTTAGGAAAGACTAACCTGGCCTGAGCACTGTAGTCTGAGATCTGTAGCAAGATGTCCCCAGGAGAGCCACCCTGTAAGTTTATTGTATCTCTTACTGTGTCCATACAAAATGACTAATATTAAGAAGTAGAATTAAGGTGAACGTTTAAATGGTTATTGGACTAAGGAAAGGAGAAACACACCCCTAGGTGGTATTTCCCCCTTGAGCTGCAGGAGATCAGCAAGGGCTTTCATATGTAGATTGTGCTATGGGACCTGGGTGCAGCTGCTACCCGCAATGCTTGGAAGTTGGGAGCGAGATGAAGGCTGAGACACCGAGCGGAGCGTGAAGACACGACCATGGGGGACAGGAGGAGACAGGATTGAGGGCAGCGTGGGACTGGAATGGGGAGCCGAGTGAGACAGGAACAAGCGCGTGGGGAGAACGGAATAAACGGCAATTTATCACCAACCAGCCTGGAGGTCCTGTTCCTTCCTTCCTGTGTCTGTTGGCGGCGGCTGTAGGCCAAGATGGGGAAGCAGCCCATGACCACTGAACACACGGGACCACTGCAGCTGATTGCTTCATTATTTTTTGATGACACAGACCACTTCACCCCTCTGCCCCAATCTTCGTCCACAGATGGACCCTGGTCTGAAGGATGTTGGCACCTTCTGCTCTTCATCTCTCTTCTTCACACACACACTTGCCCACAGAGTTTCTTTTTTTTTTTTTTTTAAATTTATTTATTATTATTATTATTATTTTTGCTTTTTGGGTCACACCTGGCGATGCACAGGGGTTACTCCTGGCTCTGCACTCAGGAATCACCCCTGGCCGTGCTCAGGGGACCATATGGGATGCTGGGATTTGAACCCGGGTCGGCCGCGTGCAAGGCAAACGCCCTACCCGCTGTACTATCTCTCCAGCCCCAGCCACAGAGTTTCTTGCATGGGTAATTCTGTCTTCACTGTATCACTGCCATCCCGTTGCTCATCAATTTGCTCGAGCGGGCCCCAGTAACATCTCCATTGTGAGACTTATTACTGTTTTGGGCATATCGAATACACCACAGGTAGCTTGCCAGGCTCTGCTGTGCGGGCGAGATACTCTCGGTAGCTTGCCAGGCCCTCTGAGAGGGGCGGAGGAATCGAATCTGGGTCGGCCACGTGCAAGGCGAATGCCCTACTCGCTGTGCTATCGCTGCAGCCCAATTCTGTCTTACTAGCTTGTTTTGTTTTGTGGGGCCACACCCTGCCATGCTCCGGGGTTATTCCTGACTCTGCCCTCAGAAATTATTTCTGGCGGTACTCTGAGGACCACATGGGATGCCGTGTTGAACCCAGGTCAGCCACATGCAAGGCAAAAACGCTCTACCAGTTGTATCATCACTCCGGACCCCTAGATGAAACTAGTGCATGCTCCCTGATAGGGTCTAGCTACTAAGGGTCGTCCCCGCCCACAGCCTGGTCGGAAGAGTGAGTTTGTACTCAGGTTCATGACCGTTGACTGAGGGCAGTGGGTGGGGTTGTACAATTGCAGTTTGACCACCCAGGCTCCATCTGGGAACTTGTCTTGGTGCTCCTCGAATAAGCGTTTCAGTGAGGCTGCCATTCTCACTTAAGACCTGTTGTGCACTCAGTCTCCCTAATTACTCAACTGTGGGACAGCTGCCGGGGGCAGAGCTGACTTGTCCCTTGAGAGTTGCAGTACGGAAGGGAGACAAATATCGGGGCTGGCAGGCGTGGGCTGGGGAAGTTACTCCCACTCAGGCTCGCATGGATGCTCTGAAGCAATCAAGCGAGGGTGGCCCAGGGAGTGCCTGACGGAGGCAGTGGAGCTCTCCTGGGGAATGTCATTCCCTTGATAACTTTTATTTATTTATTTATTTTTTGCTTTTTGAGTCACACCCAGCGGTGCTCAGGGGTTATTCCTGGCTCTGTGCTCAGGAATTACTCCTGGCGATGCTTGGGGGACCCTATGGGATGCCAGGGATTGAAACTAGGTCGGCTGCATGCCAGGTAAATGCCCGCCTACCCTCTGTGCTATCACTCCGGCCCCATATTCCCTTGGTAGCTTTGGTTATAGGAGCGATCCCCAAGCAGGACTTGAGCTGGCGGTGCTGGGGATCACAGGGGGCACCCCAAGTGGTTCGGGGGAGAGGCATATAGTGCAGGGATGGAACTCGGAGCTCCCACCTGTGATTTGTGTTTATTTGAGTTTTGAGTGTTTCTGCTACACCAGGCGCTTCTAGGGGCTACCCCCAGCCCTGTGTCCCCGGCAGCTGTGGCTCCTCTCCTGGCGGTGCTTGGAGGAATGGACAGTGCTGGGGGTTGAACCAGGCGCTCTACCTGCAAGGCCAGCATCTGAACTGTGCTGCTGTACTAGGCCCGATCCCTAGTGAGGTTTCATTGTGCGCATCCACAAGGTCACTTGCATGATCCATTTGCTTTCATTCATTTTCTTGCCTTTTAGCAAATTATACTTTCAGGAAACATCCAGTGAGTTTTAATGTATGTGGTGCACGAATCAGCATTAGAAGAGTGAACATTTGATTTTGAATTTTTTTTCCTTTCCTGGAAGGTGGAATGAGGGGAAGGGGGTCATTCAACGAAGGGCTGACATTTATGAATAGCATATATTTAACAGAAACGACGATCTTGATTTTAAACATTAGCACTTTTAGGCTGGTGGGGACAGTGGGTAAGTTGCTTACTTTGCAGGCAGCCAACCCAGATTTTATCCTCAGGACCCCTTATGGTCTCCTAAGCAATAACCAGGCGTGATCCCTGAGGGCAGGGCCAGGAGTAAGCCCTGAGCACTGCCAAGTACGACCCCAAAAACCAACCGACCAAACAAACAAAAAGTTTAAAATGTATGTATATATAGTTTTATTGGCTTAAAATATTAGGAGCATTTTCCTTAATCATTCAAAACTCTTCAAAAGAGCCAACTTCAGGAAGAGCAAAATAGGACTTAGCATAGTTCATTCCACTATTTCTCTTAATTAAAAAAATTTTTTTTTATTATTATCATGCAATCTCATCAATGGCTAAGATCCAGAGACTATAAAATAAAGCTCCCAGAAGAGAGTGATGCAGTATTTGGTCGACAACATGCCAGTTGACCAAAAGCTTGCATTGGTAGACTGGGAGCACCTGTAAGGGCGATTAGAGGCCACCCCGAAAGACTTTGTCCCTCTCAGAGAGCCCGGCAAGCTACCGAGGGTACCATGCCTGCACAGCAGAGCCTGGCAAGCTACCCGTGGCATATTTGATACGCCAAAAAACAGTAACAATAATGGGACTCATTCCCCTGACCCTGAAAGAGCCCCCAATACGGCAGTGTTGGGAAAGACGAGTAAGGAAAATCTGATAAAAGCACGTGACAGGGAGAATGGAGACATTACTGGCACCCACTCAAGCAAATCAATGAGCAATGTGATGACAAGTGGTGTATATAGATATATATATCACTATATCACTGTATTACTGTCATCCTGTTGCTCATTGATTTGCTTGAGCAGGTACCAGTAACATCTCCATTGTGAGACTTGTTACGGTTTTTGGCATATCGAATACGCCATGGGTAGCTTGCCAGGCTCTGCTGTGTGGGCGGGATACTCTCGGTAGCTTGCCAGGTGGTTATATCTCTCTCTCTATATATGTATATATATATCTTCTATATATGTATATATATAGTGTATATAGTATATATACACTATATATATATATATATATATATATATAGTAGCACTGTCATCCTGTTGCTCATCGATTTGCTTGAACAGGCACCAGTAACGTCTCCATTGTGAGACTTGTTAACTGTTTGGTATATCGAATACACCAGGGTAGCTTGCCAAGCTCTGCTGTGTGGGCGGGATACTCTCGGTAGCTTGCCAGGTGGTTATATCTCTCTGGCTTCTCTAATTTACAACTGTTTGCATTTGAATTTCATGATTAGTACAAGAGTTTCTTGGTTTGTTTTGTGTAAGACAGTTTTGTTCTTACGGGGACCAGGGTTGGGCCACCCCCAGTGGTACTCATCTAACTCCTGGTGCTGCTCTCAGGGATCACTCTTGCAGTGCTCAGAGGACCATACAGGGTGTCAGGCATCAGAATGCTCTTTTTTTTTTTTTTTTTTTTTTTTTTGCTTTTTTGGGTCACACCCAGCGATGCACAGGGGTCACTCCTGGCTCATGCACTCAGGAATTACTCCTGGCGGTGCTCGGGGGACCATATGGGATGCTGGGATTCGAACCCAGGTCGGCCGCGTGCAAGGCAAACGCCCTACCCGCTGTGCTATCACTCCAGCCCCCCAGAATGCTCTTTGGATGATGGTTTCTACAGGAAACCCATGTTTAATTTTATTTTTCTAATTCTGGAGAGAGATGAAAGCGAATGCCTTGAATTTGGCTGAGTCTGTTGGCTTAGAATTTCAGGAGAGCCTCCTGCCAGCCTCCCTCCCAGCCCTCCGAGCACCATTTGGGAGACCTTCCCCACCGTCCCCAAGAAAGAGAATGTCCTAGTAAGAGCCTTCTACTTCCTTGCGCTCGGTTTAGTTCAGTATAGATGAATGCAATAGGTTTGCAGGTTTTAGGTCATATACTATAATAAAAGGAGGCCATATACTATTATAAAAAGAAATATTTGTGTTCTTTCTTTAACATTGTTTTCTACCTCCCTGCCCTCCTTCCTCTATGCTACCTTGAGAATGTCTTTATTTTTTTAAAATTTTTAAAATTTTTATTTATTTTTCTGACTTTTTTTTTTTTTTTTGCTTTTTGGGTCACACCAGGTGATACTCAGGGGTTGCCCTTGACTCTGCACTCAGGAATTACTCCTGGCGGTGCTCAGGGGACCATATGAGATGCTGGGAATCGAACCCGGGTCGGCCACGTGCAAGGCAAATGCCCTACCCACTGTGCTATCGCTCCAGCCCCTATTTTTCTGCTTTTTGGGTCACACCTGGCAATACACAGAAGTTACTCCTGGCTTTGCACTTGGAAATTACTCCTGGCGGTGCTCAGGGGACCATATGAGATGCTGGGGATTGAACCTGGGTCAGCCACGTGCAAGGCAAATGCCCTACCTGCTGTACTACTGCTCAAGTCCCTAGAGTGTCTTTAAAAAAAAAAACAAACCAAAAAACACAAACAACCTCTATTCTCAGCACCAGAGATGTAGCTAAGCAGTAGATCACTTGCCTTGCATCTGTGAGACCCTGGGTTTAATTCCTGGGTCTCAACCAAGCAACAAACCAACCTAGCTAACACAACACTAAACCTTTGGGTGGGCAAGTCAATTTAATGGGCTTCGCTTGCAGGAGGCTGCCTGGTCCCCAGTCCTGGGAATAGTGCCTGATCTATTGGGTATATCTATTGGCTCTAAAACCAAAACCCAAACAATGAAACTTAACTCCACCAAAAGCAACCAACCAACCAAACAAAAACAACCTTTTCATCTCTTCCCGGGGCATGAGTTCCATCCCCAAGGCTGCCCCGCCTCACCAAGGAAGATCCTAATAAGCAAGCACCTGGCCCACTGTTGGACATTGCATCAACAAGAAAAGGGAAGGGGACAGATAAATGTCTCTAATCTCCAACATACAACTGAATTGCTCATTCAGTTTCTTTCTGGTCAACTTAGTCATTCAGAAATCTTGGGAGTCGCATGGAATTCTTCTCTGGGCCCCCATACATGTCTAACCAGTCGCACACATGGTCCTTTGTGTGTGACTGCCTCACTTTATGTAGCACTTGTGTCCTTCTGTCCTCCACCGCCTTCTCTGTCATTCCCATCACTTGCAGCTTGCAACTCAACAGCATGATGCATCACTTCTCCTTGTCCTCCAACCCATCTTGCACATTATCCCTTGACTAATGCTTCTCAACAGGGGGTGATTTTTTTCTCCCAGGGGACATGTGGCAACGCTGCAGGCATATTTGGTCACAGCGATGGGCCAGGAAGGGAGCAGGGGATGAGAGGACTTGCTACACTACACACCAAACACCCTCTGATGGACGGGACAACCCCCGTCCTGAAATGATTTTCTGTCCCCAAGAGTCAATCCAGCAGAGGTTGAAAAGATTTTTGTGAAAGGAAGAAAAATTGCTTAACTATCTCAATTTTAGTATATGTGCTGCCAAAGTGAGCACAGCTTGAGTATCTCAGAAACACACTCGTTAAAGGCTGAAGTTTCTTACTCCAGAAGGCTCCTGTTCTGTCACCGCCCAACCACGTGACATCCTCATTTCTCCTGTCACTGTCACCCTGGCTGCTTCTCTGCTCCAGTCTGGCTGTGGGGATTCTTCTCTGAGATCATTTTGTTTGTTTGCTTGTTTGCTGGGGTGTGCCACACTCGGTGATGCTCAGGGGTTCCTCCTGGTTCTGTGCTCAGGAATTACTCCTGGTAGTACTCGGGGGACCATATAGGATGCCAGGGACCAACCCAAATCAGCTGTGTGCAAGGCAGATGTTCCTACTTGCTGTACTATCACTCTGGTCCCCTGAGATAATTTTGAGAAGAGCATGAAACATCCCTGTCGCTTGTTTGTCCCCCTTTCCCGTCTGTGGTGAGAACCTGGGAGGGCAGGAACTGAGTCCCCCCTCCCCCAATCCTCAGCTCCTGGAAGGATACCTGGGACTAAATTTAACCCAGGCCTCCCTTGCTTCCTTCTTCAGCTTACGAAGGGCACAACAGCCGGGCTTGTTCTTGAGCCGGATGTTCAGAGCTACCTGCTTCACTTTCCTTTTTCTTTACCCTTCCTTTTGCCCGATGGCAAAGTTACTGTGGTTCTTTCTTTTCTTTCTTTCTTTTTTAAATCCCCATTCATGAATGCCCACTTCTTCTTTAAATACCAGCTCAAAGTTCACAAACATTTGCTGGGGGTGTTGCTGAGATGTAGGGTGCTTGCTTTCCAGGCAGGAGGCCCTGCGTTTGATCTTCAGCAATGAAAGGGGGAAAAAAAAATCACACCAATTTGCTAACTTCATGCCAGGTACCAGTTCATTCTCAGCATAACCCTGTACGGAAGTGATGGCTCAGATTCACAGGTGAAGAAGTGGCCACTGAGGCAAATATACATGCACACCAACCCCTCACCATGCAGGTAGCTGTCCCCCTCCCCTAACCATCCAGCCTTGCTAACATCTTCCAGAAGGCACCATGGTCCTTGCTTGACATGTGTGAGACCCTGCGTTTGATCCCTGGCACTGCAAAACAAACAAACAAACAAACAAACAAACAAACAAGCAAAAACCTGAATGCACCACGGAGATGCCTCTTGACCTTTCCTGAGGACACTGCCAGCTGTTGAGGGGCTCAGAGATGGGTACTGGTGGGAGCCAGATCTGAAACTCAGGGCTGTGGGCTCCAAAATCCTTTTCACCCATCAGGTATCTTCTCTTATTCCGGATGAGGTGAGGTCAGTCATTGGCCCAGCAGGGAAAGTGGAATCAGGGCTGGTGGAGTAGGTAAGACTATGGAGACCAGAGCGGCCAGGTCCGATGTGCTGACCAAGGAAGGTTTTCAGCCAAAGAGGCGCAGGGCGGATGGGCCCGCAGTGTTTTAAGTAAGGGTTTAGGATTTTGAAAAATCTTGGTGAAGGACGAATTGGAGACTGCGGTGCAAGCAGAGTGACCATTTAAGGGGTGTCTGCCTTCCTTCAGAACGCTGATGGTTTCCAGGTGAACTGTGAATGGACTTGGAGAGATACACATGGCCAGGATTAGGCTTCCTCCTGCCTAAAATGAGGCTCTTACCCATTTTTCAGGAAAGAAGACTATAGCACTGTAGCACTGTCGTCCCGTTGTTCATCAATTTGCTCAAGCGGGCACCAGTAACGTCTCCATTGTGAGACTTGTTGTTTCTGTTTTTGGCATATCTAATATGCCACGGGGAGCTTGCCAGGCTCTGCCGTGCGGGTGAGATACTCTCAGTAGCTTGCTGGGCTCTCTGAGAGGGACGGAGGAATCGAATCCCGGTTGGCTGCGTGCAAGGCAAACGCCCTACCCACTGTGCTATCGCTCCAGTCTGGGGCAATAAGCATCCTACATTACATGTACATACAGGAATTATCCTCCAATCTATGGGTACTCAGAGATAAAATCGGTTGGAATTGGGCCATACAGATAATACAGGAGGTAGGGCACTTGCCTTGCATGCAGCCGAATAGACCTGACCCCAGTTCAAATCCTGTGAAACCACATACGGTCCCCTGAGCATCACTAGGCATTACTCCTTAGCATAAAAAAAAAAAGGCTGCAACAATAACTGGGGCCGCAGGGGTAGTACAGGGGGCACGCAGCTGACCGGGGTTTGATCCCCAGCATCCCATATGGTTCCCTGAGCACTGCCACCACCAGCAGTGATTCCTGAGTGCAGAGTGTGACCCAAAAAAGCCAAAAAAAAAAAAGCATTAACTTTTTGCCAATCTCATAGCGATAGCACAGCGGTTGGGTGTTCGCCTTTCATGCGGCCGAGTTTGATTCCTCCACCCCTCTCGGAGAGCCCGGCAAGCCACCAAGAGTATCAACCCCGTGCGGCACAGCCTGACAAGCTACCTATGCGTATTGGATATGCCAAAAACAGTAACAATAAGTCTCTCAATGAGAGACGAGAGACGTTACTGGTGCCCACTCGAACAAACCGATGAGCAACGGGATGACAGTGACAGTGACCTCAGTAACCAGGAAAGAAGACTATGAAATGAAAATCGCCAGACATCAGTTTCCCACAACCATTCGTTCCACTCTCAGTGTGTGTCCGTACAACATACAGATGTCAGTCCCCCATCTCCAATTAAACTCAGCTTGTCTTGGATCTGCAGTAACTCAGCAGCGCCGGCGGAATCAGTGCTTCTGAGCCTGTCCTGGGCAGTTGTCATTTCCACTGTGCTGTTTTATACCCTTGGGACACATTCCCAGAAGTGGAATTACGGGGTCATATGGAAGCTCAATTTCTAGTTTTTTTAAGGAATGCCCACATCGTTTTCCAAAAGGGCTGGACCCGTTGGCATTCCCACCAACAAAGAGAGTCCCTTCCTCTCCACATCCGCACCAGCGCTGGCAGCCGATCATTCCATGAGCTGCAGAAACTTTCCCTCCGAAGTAAGGAATAATAAAGAGATGCTTTCTTGATTTGCTCTGCGGTCACATGTGGCAGGACTCAGGTTTATTTGTGGCTCTGTGTTCAGGCATCAGTCCTGGTGGCAGCCGACAGCGAGGAAAGCCTCGCAGCTCGTGGGGGTGGCGGTCTTCATCCCCTGGCCGGCCCTCGAGGGCCCCCTGGGGACCAGCTGACCTGTGGGCTGACCTCTCAGCCCGAGATTCGGTGTTTGTAAAACACAGGGTCAGAGGGGGGAAAAAAAAAACCCCTAAAAACAACAAACCCAGGGGCACAAGAGCGAGGGGAGGGGCGGGGCGGGAGGCCGGTCCAGGTCGCGCGCGTGGGCGGCGCGGACCGCAGCCCGCACACCCGCTCGTGACGTCACGCGGGGCGGGCCCGGGGGCGGGGCGGGCCCGGCCGTGACGTCACGGGGGCGGGGCCGAGCGCAGGCCGCGGCGGCGGCGGCGGCGGAGCAGCAGAGCGCGCGGGCCCGCGCCTCAGCCCGGGTCGCCCTCCCCGCGACCCCCGTCCTCGGCGCCCCCGGACGCGCTCCCGCGGGGCCCCGTGGGGCCGGCCGTCCCCGAGCGCCCGCGGCCGCGCGACCCCGGCCCGCGCGGCCCCCCGGAGCCTCCCAGCGCACGCGGAAGTGGTGAGTGTCCGCGAGGGGAGGCGGCGGCGCGGCGCTGGCCGGACGGGACGCGGCGGCCGGCGCCCGAGGGGAGCCCCGGGGCCCGGCGGGGGGTTTCCGGGCGCGCAGGCCGGCCGCCCCCCGCCCGCCACCCGAGAGCTGTGGCCGCGCGCTCGGGACGCGCCGACATCCTGTTTGCGCCGCCCGCACCCGCCGGCGTTCGGCCGCCGCGCCGAGAACTTGGGCGGCGGGGGCGGAGGAGCGGGGCGCGCGGCCGGGGGAAAGTCCCCGCGTCCGGAGCGCGGGGGTCCGGCCCGGGAGCCGGGAAACGCCCCCTCCGCGGCCGGCGCCTCCTGGGGGGGGCGTGGGGGCGGGGGCGAGGCCGCGAGGTCGCTGCGACCCCCGGGCGAGGGGAGCTGGGGGCTGAGCGAGTCCCCTTGCGCGCCCCCACCGCCGGGCGGCCGCGCTCCCTCGCGACCCCGCAGCGAGGACCCCTCGGTGAGGACCCTCCAGAGAGGACCCTCCCGTCAGGACCCCCCCTCGCAGCGAGGGACCCCCAGTCAGGACCCTCCAGAGGCGACCCTCTCCCCGTCAGGACCCCCCCTCGCAGCGAGGAACCCCCAGTGAGGACCCTCCAGAGAGGACCCCCCCCCATTGAGGATCCCCCGGTGAGAACCCCCCAGCGAGGACCCTTCAGTGAGGACCCCCCGGTGAGAACCCCCCAGCGAGGGCCCTTCAGTGAGGACCCCTCCCCCAGCGAGGACTCCTCCCGTGAGGACCCGGTGCGCGCTTGTCCCGCAGCCGGGGTGGGGGGGGAGAAGACCCCCGCCCCCTCCGTAGCAGGGCGAAGCTCTCGCTCCCCCCCTCCGCGGGGTCTTCCCTGGGGGCGACACTTCTCTGCGGGGGGGGCGAGATCCAAGGTGGAGGGGGTCTCTGGGCTCCGTCTCCGACTCTCTTCCGCGTTGCACATAATTAGCAAGAGTTTTTATTTTTTTAGCAGCCGTATTTGTGTGTGTATATACATTTTGTCACCGAGTCCAGCTGTGTGTCCGCCTTGTTGCCGGGGGAGGAGCGGGACTGCGGGTGGTTAAGGGGTGAGTCCGGTGCAGAAACAATTTGGTGTGATCTTTGCTTGTTTGTTGGACTTTTTTTATTTTAATTTTTTTGTTCCGACCGGGTTTTGGGTTTGGGGTACAGGCAGGAAGTGGTATGTGTGTGCGTGCGTGCGTGCGTGTGTGTGTGTGTGTGTGTGTGTGTGTGTGTGTGTGTACACGGCGGGGGGGGCGGTTTAGGATGAGAACTTTATATTGATTGAATCTTTGTTTCACCCTTTTCCAAACCCTGATTTACTTTTTTTTTTTTTTTTTTTTTTACACATCCTTGTGTTTGTTTTTGTGGACTGCAAAGACTTCGGGAGTTTTTCGAATCAGTGTCTTCTCTTTTGTATTTTGTGGTGAAGGTGGATAGAGACCGTGGGGGCACCAGTATGCTTTGTAATATGGAATAGATGTCTCCTGTGTGTGGATTCTAGTTACATGTCCAGGGCCTGGAGAGGTAGTACAGCGGATAAGACACCTGTGTCTTGCACAGGCACCCCTCTCCCCCCAACTTCAGTCATGGCACCCCATTTCCCTCGGCCCCACCGGGAGTGACCCAGTAGAGTCAGAAATGAGCGCTGAGCACAGTGGGGTGTGGCCTCAAAAACAAAACAAAAATCAAATTACATTCCAAGACTTAATACCTGCATCATTTCAGCTATTACAAAGAGGATTGATCACAATCTCTTAATTCTACCGTCTGTCCACCATATCTTGCTTGCACCATATCTTAGTTTCGCTAAATAGCTGCACAAATGGTATTTTTAAATACTAAAATTGCTCTGTGCGTTCCATAGCAGATTGAATAATGCCGATTTGAATAGTTTCTTCATTCCACAACGACCTGATTATTCCCTTTGGAAAAAGATAATAGAGGGTGTTAGTATTATACATATACAGATGAATTAATTCAGAACTATTCCAAAATATCACTACATTTCGATTTCTGTAATTTAGGCAATAATAATATCAGTTCAGCAAATGTTAATTCTCTTCTGATCATTTGTTATCTATCCTTTGCACATTTAAAGTGTTCAGGGGAATTAGGTTGCAGAATCTTTTCTATTAAGGCCTTTACTGAAAACGTGGTGAATTTTGAGGATGGAGTTGCTTTTGTAGGAGCAGACAGATTAAATGGCACAAAGGAACTTACACTGAATCTTCTAAATAGGATTGTGAGGTCTGTCAGTTTAGATTTTGGATTCACAAACACTAGTGGTTTCAGCTGCAAACCACAGCTTTTAATAATGTTCCAAAGTTATCCCTCGATTTCTTCTAAATAACATAAAGCAACTATATATTTGGACAGAAACCCAGCTGAAACAGTATTGAGAACATGTGTAGGTCTTTGTCCATTTTTACATGTCCCCCCCATTTTTACATGAATACAGAGATGTAGTTCAATTAATATGGATTATTGGCAAAGACCAAAGACTGTGATATTTTTTTTTGGGGGGGTCACACCCGGCAAAGCATAGGGGTTAGTCCTGGCTCTGCACTCAGGAACTACCCCTGGCAGTGCTCAGAGGATCATATGGGATGCTGGGACTCGAACGTGGGCTGGCTGCATGCAAGGCAAACGCCCTACCCGCTGTGCTGTTGCTCCAGCCCCAGACTGTGGTATCTTATTCTGTTTTTTTTTCCCTAATCACACATATTTTATATATCTTTAATACACATAATTATTACTCTGCTCTTATGAGATTGTTCTGTGTTTAGGAGTTTTATCATCTGAGACGTGAATATTCAAAAAAAGGGAATTTTTTTCTGTTATTGTTAATCTTCACTTAAATGATTTTAAGTGGGTGGAGAATTAGTGAATAAACAGAATTTTGCTGAGGAAGAAGCATCTGATGCTGTGTGATTTGTTTTGGCTCAGCAAGATTCAAGTTTCTCAGCTGGGTATGATTACACCCATGAAGTGAGTTGCATTTTGGGGATAAGAGCATATTTGGTTGCATCAAATTGAGTGGGAGAAAGGGAGGTAGAGGCAGTATTACTTTTCTCTAAAGGGTCGAGGCCAAGAGTGTTGATAAACGTCCCATCGAGCAAAGAATGATCTGGCTAGAAATGTCAGTGTTGCTGGGTTGAGAAATCCGTATACTGGCATGGCGGTAGGAGTCCAGGAAGATGGGACCTGCTGTTATGGCATTATTTTCCTCATCCATCAAACGGAGATATGGACGTTCACCCTGTCACCTCACCAAGCCGTTGCAGGGAAATCAGGCAGGCATGCACAGAAACTATGCAGTGCTACATAAATTTTAATTTGTATGACGACATGATTAAATAAAAAAAATTAGACTTTGTGATTGACGATGCGTCCGCCGTTGCTGTGCCAACCTCCCTCACTGTTGCTCTCCTCCCTCCCTCCCTGTAAAGACAGAGGGTTTGTCTTTCGTAAATAAGTTGTTGGAGATCGTTGAAGAGGAAAGGAAACCAGTAAGTTGAATGAAGAGCTTGTTTAGTATTACTGCTTTTTATTTTTTGATTTTAATTTTTAAATTTTTTATATTTTCTCTTGTCATGAGAAAAATAACCCTTAAGCTTAAAGAGCTGAGAGGGCCTGAGATATACAGTACGAGAGTTGGATGAAAAATTATTTTTCTGGCTGGGGGGTACAACAAAGGATTTATTTAGTATGGTTTCTTATTATGAGAACATAAGCTTTTTCTTTTTCTTTTTTTTTTTTTTTGCCATACCTGGTGATGCTTAGGATTACTTCTGGCTATGTTCTCAGGAATTACTCCTGGTGGTGCTTGGGGGACCTTATGAGGTGCCAGGGGTTGAACCCGAGTGGACGGTATGCCAGGCAGATGCCCTACTTGCTGTACTATTGCTCCATCCCGAGAACAAAAGCTTTTTTTTTTTTTTTTTTTTTTTTTTTTGCTTTTTGGGTCACACCCGGCGATGCACAGGGGTTACTCCTGGCTCATGCACTCAGGAATTACTCCTGGCGGTGCTCAGGGGACCATATGGGATGCTGGGAATCGAACCCGGGTCGGCCGCGTGCAAGGCAAACGCCCTACCCGCTGTGCTATTGCTCCAGCCCCCCCCCCCCCCCCCCCCCCCCCCCCCCCCCCCCGAGAACAAAAGCTTTTTGAATTCAGTTTCTTTGTTTTGTTTTTTGTTTTCAGGTCACATCACATTGTGCTCAGGATTTCAGGATTTAATTCCTGGCTCTTGGTTCAGGCATCAGCCCTGGCGGGCCAAAAGCTTTTTGAATTCAGTTTCTTTGTTTTGTTTTTTGTTTTCAGGTCACATCACATTGTGCTCAGGATTTCAGGATTTAATTCCTGGCTCTTGGTTCAGGCATCAGCCCTGGCGGGCCCCAGGGATGAGAGGGAATGCTAGGGATCGATCCCAAGTTAGATGTGTGCGAGGCAAGCATCCAACTCTCGGACTGTATCTCAGACACTCTAAGCTCTTTAAGTATCAAGATTATTTTTCTCGTGACAAAAGGGAAAACTCACGTTGAATAGTGAGAAGGTCGCAACAGAGGAGGAAGTAGATGAGAAAGTGGTAATCTACCCGCTCTCCTCTTTCAGTGTAATTCTTAGCAGTTTGATTTCCTCGGAGAAGAATCACTAATCACAGTGTTCAGGTAAGTCAGATTATTGAAGATGTTAGGGAAATAGGTTCATTGTTTTTCTACTCTGCAGGCTCACCGCCAAGCCCTGTTCTCATCTGGCATGTTGTTTCCTCTTGCTTCTTGTTCTCCCCTGTTCTCAGCGGGCTGTGCCACTGTTGCTTCCTGCCTCAAAACCCGGATGGTGAGGTGCAGGGTTAAACAGCTGCCTCCTTAGACATCGCCAGGTTTCAGAGCAGCTCGCTTCATCCTCTGAATCTTCTTCCCTCCCAAGTGCATCAGCGATTGTGCTGATTTGGAAGCAGCAAGAAAGCTACAGCATGAAGTTTGCTTCCGTGGTAAATTTACTTTTAAGGTTTTACGATCTGTGATTTTTTAGCAGCTGCCAGTGGGCTCACATTTTTTTTTTCTGGGTGCTCTAAGTGAATTGCCCAGGCCTCTCGTGGAAACAAAATGAAAGTTGAAGTCAAGCCAGAAGACAGAGCTGGTGTTTGTTGGGATATTTTTAATCTGCAGTAGCTGAATTTACCTAACAGTAATCTCACACGCCGCTCTGTTCGATTTGTTCAATCAATACTTGTGCTTTTCTTGTGAGCCTTAGGGAGGGAGTGAATAAAGGACATAGCAGGCCAGTATCTGTGCCCTTCCCCAGTTGACCACCTAGTGGAAGCCCCGTGGCCTGTCCCTTGGGGGTCTCAGTTGCAGATCATGCACAGAGGAGTCACTTCTTTGTGCTGTCTGAAAATTCCTAGAAACCTTCCTGATTGCCTACCTAGTCTCAGGAGCAAGTCTCCATTCCTTCCCTTGCATGTTACAGATTAACTCGGTCTGCGCACGTCTCTGGGATCTGCCGAGTGCTGGGCACAGGGATCTGATCGCGAACTGGCGTGTAGCTCCCCCATCTGGGTGACCTGGTCAAGTCGCGGTTAGGAGCACTGGGACCCCTGAAGAGAGCGCACCCCCTGTGCAGAGGAGACCTTGTCTCCTTGAGTTGGGCTGGGAGGAGTGAGTCAGAATTCCCTTGTTTAGGGCACCCTCTGGAGTGGCCACTGTGACTCGTCCGAGTAGATGAGGCAGGGCAGACAGGAGGGGCCAGACTAGAGGACAGGGTCTGGGCAAGACAGCGCTGTGTGGTGCCAGGACTGGGGGCCTGTGTCGAGTGTATGTGCCGCTCCCGACGGGAGTATGTAAAGCAGCGTCTCCTGGGGGTGGAGTACCTGGCTGAGAAGCCTGAACGTCTCAAGGCTTAGCTGTGTTGGAACTCAGACCTTTCCTCCCGTCACCAGAGCCGCTGTCTGTCAGCTCTCCCCAGGCCTGCTGGGAGGGGAAGGGGGCTCACTGTCAGGCTGTCCGCCTGCGCTTTCTCTGGTGGAGTAGGATCTAGAACCCTACTGGCTTCTATACTTCTACAGGGAGTGGGGGCATCCCCGGCGATGCTCAGTGTAGTCGTGTCTCCGTGCTCAGGAATTACTCCTGGTGGGACTCGGAGGACCATCGGGATGGCAGGATCAAACCAGGTCGGCCGTGAGCAAGGCAGGTGCCCTCCTACCTGCTCTACTGTTGCTCTGGCCCTCATGAAGAACTTTTAAGCTCTGGTTTTCAAGATAATTGATTAATTGCTAAGCTATGGAAGAGACAGGCGTGCAGAGAATGAATACACCATCTGGGATAGGACTTAAGGGACCCGGAGTTTGATCCCTATACTCAGTCCCAGTTCTCTCACCCCCACGCTGCTGGGTGTAGCCCTGGGGACCCAGGAGACCACCAGGCACTGCCTTTCATCCTCTTGGGCCCTACCTGTCTGCTCCTCGGCCTATACCACCCCGCCCGAATCACTGAGAAAGGCATCCCTTGCCCCCGCGGGGCCTCTGGGGCACGTCTGGGGAGGCACCCCAAACTTTTTTTTTTCTGAAGAGTATAAATTCAGAAAGCCACATCCTCTGATGCAGGCAGTGTTCTTTCTTTCTTTCTTTCTTTCTTTCTTTCTTTCTTTCTTTCTTTCTTTCTTTCTTTCTTTCTTTCTTTCTTTCTTTCTTTCTTTCTTTCTTTCTTTCTTTCTTTCTTT